>NC_142937.1:49414725-49550039 GCF_046866305.1 Octopus bimaculoides | reverse complement strand
GATGATGATAGGCACTCATTTGGTGCAATTTAAATTTAAACTGCATGACACTGCATCACCAGGTTTTAGAACTCTGTGTGCATTTTGATACATCAAATGACAAATCTGTGAAGAGAAATTGTATTATTGTTCAAGTTCTCTTTTACTAGTTTCCTTAGCCAGAAAGTGCATACAGAAAAAAAAATCAAAACAGAGGAGTTTGTTCATAAATTATTACGCTACATTGTCTTATGCATATATTGTTAATTATATCGGTTGTATGAAAAAAAATCTTATAAGCAGATTATCTTACCAAATCTTCAGAGATTGTGTAACACAGGTAAATAAACTTTAAGATTTATAATTGATATTGGATAGTGTTGTGATACCAATGACCATAACTGCTAAGTTAAATGAGTCAAAAAATTTACTTGCATATGTATGTATATATTAATAAAAAAATCTGTATAAAAGATCTGTTCAGCTGATCTTACCAATCACTTTTGCACTAGATATTAGATAACCAGATATTAGATAACAGGATGGATAACTAACACCATGTGCTCTTCAGAGATGGCAGGTTATAAAAGAGGGCAGTCACCATATTTTTTTCCATATCTGCCATCTCTGAAGAACATGTGGTGTTAGTTAACCATCTTGTTATATCCAGTTATCAATACTCAGTACAAAACAGATTGGTAAGATCAGCTGTAATGGATCAATAATACTGCATACTGTATTTAATATACCCACTCTATTGTCGAATGTATGAGAGCATATTTTTTCTGATTTGTGGAATTTTAGACAACTACATAAGCATATCAATATCTATGTAAGTGTGTGTGTGTGTGTGTACACAACATCATCACTATCATTATTCATCATCATCATTTAATGCCCTCCTTCCAAGCTGACAGGCTACCATGGTTTTTACAGCTGAGTGCCCTTCTAACATCAACCACTTGACAGAGTATATTGGCTGCTTTTCATGTGGCACCAACAGCAGTGAGGTTACTAAGTTACTAGTAAGACAAGTCCCCCTCACTTGAATGGGGAGCAGTATTGAGGGAGTTAGTTTTGTGCCAGGGTGATGGGAGGTTAGAATATGAATAAAGGGTCAAAAGTAGGTATCTTGCAGTAAAGGAGAGACATTGCTACCTCAGTTGGTGAGAAACAGAGACAGAGAGGAGAGAAAAGAACAAAGGAGAAAGAGGGAGAAGAGAGACAGAAGAAGGTGAAGATGTGATTAGGTATCCACAGGGTTTTGTAGATAAATTGAGACAATTTTTACGATGCATAAAACTGGTTATAAATACTAAAATAATGGTAGTAGACAGATATATTTTCAATGTGACATTTATTACAACAAAAACATTTATCACTCAATATGGTTGACCTTATAGGCAATTACTGCCTTCACACGAGAATGAAATTTTTTTGCAGCTGCAACAATTTCTGCCTTTGTGATTTTGCATATTGCATGCACAATGCAGATATTTAAACTGTTGACACTCGAGTGTGGTGAAGCATTGGTCCTTGCTTGAAGTATGCCCCATAAAAAGTAATCGAGAAGGCTGAGATCCAGGATAATACTAGGCCAGATGTTGGCCCTCACAAAAATGGCACCTCACCAAAGAAGGCTTGTGTTGCTTTTGAGCCATGGCATGGTGGAGAATCCTGGATAAGCACCACGTTGTCAAGCCCAAACTTCTGTTCCACCCAACATAACAGAGAGTTCTTCAGGATGTCCAGATACAACTTTATGCCAATCTTCAAGCTAGACTCAATGAAGTGTGGATCCATGACACTTCCATCACTTACCATGGCTCCAAATACTGTCACAGAGGCAAGTCTCAAACACAGGGCGTATCAGAAGGGTTGCATGTAATCATTCGAGAATTTCTGCAATTCACCTCAGTATCCACAGTGAACATGTGAGTTTTTCCTGCACTTTGATGCTTGATGAATAGCAAAAACTTTGGGCATCTCTTGGCACTGATTGCTTTGGCCTGGGCTGTTAAGAGATGACAACATCATCAAACATAACTAGTCATGCCAAGGTTCCTGTTCACAGCTCTGGACACTGTGGAAAGGGATACATTGCATTTCTTTGCAAGAGTTGTCATGGATGTAGACGGGTTGGCTTCAGTTGAGCATTTGAGGCCATCAAGAAACTTTAGATTGCACTTGAAATCACTTTGAGTCTTGTGTTCCTTTCTATCAATCTTTCCTACTTCTTTAAATTGTTTATACACACGATAAACTGTTGCTTTTTGGAAGTTTTATCAACTTAATGATTTTACTGGTAATGTGCCCAGTGTGCACCAAAACAACATTGGTGGAATGATTCTGTTGTTCTATGACTTTCTGAGGTTGAACCAGTTTGCTATTTACCTGAAAAATAAAGAGGAGGATTAGATTTTCAAGCAAGCAAGGTTTTGTCAAAAACTGAAATGTTAAACCCACTTAGTCAACTGCTCAAAACTGGTCTCAATTTATCTGCAAGATCCTGTATACTCAAGTTACAAGGAGGTATATGTAAACGAAGTGGAGCCAAGGACTGGATAGGGTGAATGGGTGGGTAAATTAGCAAGATTGTGACAGGGGAGTGGGAGGTGGATGGGGGAATGTAATGAGTGGACACAAATAGAAGAAGGGTATGTTAAGAGGATATGTTGTGTGTGTATATATATATATATATATATATATATGTATGTATGTATGTGTGTGTGTGTATGTATGTGTGTATGTATGTATGTATGTATATATATATATTATATATATATATATATATATATATATATATATATATATATATATATATATATAAACACACGTATGTATGTGTGTGTATGTATGTATGTATGTATGTATGTATGTATATATACTAAGGACTGGAAGGATGCAATTATTCTTCCTCTATATAAAGGAAAAGAAGCCAGAACAATGTGTGGTAACTACAGAGGTATTGCTCTATTATCAGCTGCTAGCAAGATTCTGGCAAATATTCTTCTTACCCTTCTGAATGGGTGTCTCGTAAATGATGTCCTATCTGAATCTCAATGTGGCTTCCGATCTGGTAGAGGGACAATGGATATGATTTTCACAGCAAGACAGATGCAGGAGAAGTGCTATGAGCAGAATATGGATCTTGTCCAGGTATTCATTGATTTAACAAAGGCTTTTGATACTGTAAATAGGGCCTTTCTATGGAAAATACTTGGCAAACTTGGATGTCCGGATCACTTTGTATCTATAATTAAATCATTTCATGATGGGATGGAGGCTTGGGTCAATGTTGGTGGTGGCATAGCAGGACCCATTCCTGTAGAGAATGGTGTCATGCAGGGTGACATCCTTGCCCCAACTCTCTTTTCTTTGTACTTTGCTGCTGCTTTTACTCATGCTTTTGCTAAAGTTAGCTCTCTGGGAATATATGTCAAATATCGATCTTCTGGCAGCCTCTTTAATCTTCGCTGATTTGCTGCCAATTCAAAAGTTCTCCAGTCTATTATTCGTGACCTCCTTTATGCAGATGACTGTGACTTAGTCACTCATACAGTGGATGACATGCAGATACTCCTGAATTGCATTTCTGCTTCTTGCAAGGCATTTGGACTTGGCATTAGCCTAGACAAGACTGTTGTAATGTTCCAGCCTGCACCAGGAAATCCATATGTGAAACCAGCTATCTTGGTTGAAGGAACAATTCTGAAGGTAGGAGACAAGTTTGTCTACCTGGGCAGCACACTCAGCCGTTCTTGCTCCCTGGATGAGAAAATATGTTTCAGGTTGCAGAGAGCAACTAATTCCTTCCGGTCTCTTCAGTTTCGTGTCTGGTTCCAGCATGGCATAGCAAGGCAAACAAAAGTTGCTGTGTACCATGCTTGTGTACTGACATCACTCCTCTACTCCTGTGAAACATGGACTCTATACAAACGTCAAGTAAGGGTCCTTGAACACTTTCATCAGAGATGTCTCAGGCACATTCTCAATGTTGGCTGGACCTAAAAGATTCCAGACACACAGATCCTGAGGACAGCTGATATCTTGAGTATTGAGGCGATGGTGCACAAGCACCGGTTACGTTGGACTGGACACGTTATTAGAATGAAGGATAGCAGGATTCCTAAACAGATGCTCTATGGAGAACTTGTGAATTGAAGGAGACTCCGGCAGAAACCAAGGCTGCGCTTTAAGGACTGTGTCAAGTCCTCATTAAAGGCCTGTGATATGCAGGACACTGACTGGGAGAACAATGCCTGTCATCGCCACGGATGGAGGAAGCAGGTTAAGGAGGGGATCAACACTTTTGAGAGAGCATGTATCCAGCATGAAGAACTTAAGCGAGCTGTACAAAAGCGTATGGGTCATATAGTGAATGGGGAAAGCTTAATCTGCAATGTTTGCAGTCGTGTATGCTTGTCAAGAGCAGGGCTCATTAGCCACTAATGGAGCTGCAAATGCAAAATATAAGTTAGTCTTAGAGCGCACAATGTTCCTGAAGGTCGGCAATGGTCTTCCTCGGTCACGAGTGGACGGCTATCATCATGTATGTATATATATATATATATTGTACTAATCCATGATAGAAAATTCAATAAAAAAATGTACTCCATCTGGTGAGAGATAAATATTATTTTTTATAGGTCATAATACATGTATTAAAGCGCTACTAATAGTTTCATATGTTGAGGAAACTCAAACATATTCTTCAGGTTCAAACCACATATCACAACGAACTAAAAAGTTGAATAAATATATGCTGCCTTCTCAGCTTCATCGTGTTTCTTCTATTTATTCAATTTTTTTAGCTTGTTATATGTGGTTTGCACCTGAAGAATATGTTTGAGTTCTCTCAACATATGAAACTGTTAGTAGCACTTTAATACACATATTGTCACCTTTAAAATATATATATATATATATATTTATATAAACACAGAAAAACTAAGGCTTTTTAAATTTTAAAATAAGGTTTAAAAACCAAATGTAAAATGGTAATTAATTAGACAAAGTTCTAATATCTAACCTATATAAGAAATCTAATCTTATTTATGACAATGGCATAAACAATTTTGAATAAAATGAGGTAGTTTTACTCACAAATTATGTATACTGCTATAAAAGCACCTAATACAGATACTCCTCCAAAGAATCTCAGGAAAATAAGGAGTTCACTGGTTTTGATAAAGTAGAGTGGCAGTGTACATAGGACCTGAATAACCAGAACTATGATCTCAGCTAGTTTGCGACCTTTCCTAGAATAAATGGAAAATAAATGGAATATTAATCAAACATTTTATACAGGAATTTTATCACATGGTATGGTTAAATGGTTAAGAAGTATACTTGGCAGCCATGCGATCCAGGGCTTGATTCCAAAGCACAGTAGCAAATGTCATTTTCTGTAGCCTCAAATCAACCCATATTCTATGAATGAAATTAGGTATATAGAAGCCTGTCTCATGGATTGTACCTGCAATTCGGATTACTTAGCCTTGTCACTAACACTGTGTCATGCTGATTCTGCTTGAGAATTACATTATGGGTACATGTCTGTTGAATAAAAAGTCAAATACATTCAAATTCAATGAGCCAGTAGTTCAGTTGATCAAATTACTGAATCTGCACCATCATATGAAAAAAAATCATACATCCATCCACACATCCATCCATCCATCAATCTGTCCATCCATCCACCTGTCTGTCTGTCCATCAATCCATCCATCTGTCCATTCATTCATCTATTCAGCCACAGAATTTCCATTTTGCAATAAATACTACCACACATGGAACAATAAATTAATTTCTTAAAACATACCAGTCAGAAAGAAATCCCAAAACTAAAGATGCAGCCAAAATTCCACCCATTAAAACCATATTTATGAGAGGGATCAGGTCAGCTTTTTCACATACGAAGTTCATCTGTAAAAGAAAATAACAATAACTGTCATTGAAAAACATTTAATAAATATAATGTTTTATCATTATTTCCATAAATTATTTGTTAATAGTTTAAACACATAAAATTATCTGCTGTTCTCAACTTGGTAACAGCATACTATCTCCTACTTCTACTCATTTATTTCATCTATCTTTGTTCCTCTCATTATAGATGTTATGAAAGTGGTGAGCAGGTAAAATTGTTAGTGTACCAGACAGAATGCTTTGCAGCATTTTTTCCATCTTTACATTCTGAGTTCAAATTATGCTGAGGTTGACTTTGCCTTTCATCCTTTCAGGGTTGATGAAATAAGTATCAGTTTACCATTAGGGTCAATGTAATCAATTATCCCCCTCCCCTAACACTTCAGGCCTTGTGCCTATAGTAGAAGGGATTATAAATGCTATGTATTATATAAATAATAGGATGTTTATTCAGTAGCTGCTATCGTCCCTGATAACTAAAATACAAAAATACGATTCAGAAAGTATAGTTACGTCTGTTGCAGCTGTAGCTGTAAAATCTGTTTTATCATATACCCAAGATTTACAGGCAATGCTTTCCTCAGTTCTGTCTGTAGTATTAAATTCAGTCTCATTATTTGGATAAAGGTAACATTCATCTTTTGTGATGTTGTATGTAATGTTACCATAAGTGTGGTTACTGGTACATCTATAAGTATAATAAATAAAATATCAGATTTTGGTCCATACAAAGGTATACATTTCATTTAAATTCATTTCAAACTGGGAATATGGTTACTGTTTGACAAAACACTCTGCGTGTGTGCTGACCATATAAACTGTGTACCCTGATTATATAACCTGACTGTGTGTCCTGACTATATAACTTCAATATATGTCCTAAATTCATATCCTGACTAATGCCTTATGTATACAAGCCTGTAATTTGTCCTGACTTGTTGTTCTGAATGTATGTCCTCAGTATATGTCCTGACCCTATGACTTGACTACATACTCTGATTATATGTCCTGACTATATGTCTGTTTAGACTATATGTTATGATTATACATTTTAACTATATGTCCTCCCTTGACTATATAACCCAACTATATGTCCTCCCTTGACTATATAACCCAACTATATGTCCTGACTGCATAAACTATTTAACTACATTTCTTTACAGAGATTATGACTATATAACCAGACTATGTGTCCTGACTATGTTCTAACTATACATTCTAGAAAGATGTTCTGATTTTATGTCCAAGATAGATTACCTTACTATAGATCCTAACTAAGTGTCCTAAATATATCTTCTAACTTTAATCATAAATTTATGATCTAAATATATGTCATGTCTTTATGTTTGTCTTAACTCTGTGTCCTAATTGTGTGTTCTGTTTTTATGTCTTGACTATATATTGTAACTGTTCTTCTCCTCTAAATGTCTCATTAATTTGGGCTACAAACTCTTCTGTGATCATCCTTATGATAGTAGGTTGGAATTCTAAAGTTTCCTCTTGGCATTGATATTTGCTACTCCTACATATTAGGGATTTAAAGAGTGCAGTTTTTTATGCCAGACTGTTTTCCAACCGAGATTGACAATAAAGGTTCAGACCATAAGAAAAAATAGCCAAGATGGTGACAATGATGATAAGGAATATAGGAATATTGTAATAAATACAATTGATGATGACGATGATGATGATGACGACAACAACGATGATGACAACAATGATGATGAAAAATTTATGGTACATAATCCATATGTTTGACCATCAAGAAGCAAATGAAACTTATTTTAAGGGAAAAAATATATTCTGAATAGAAAAGAAGTCATAGTTTATTTTACAAACTCAAAGCAAATAATGTTTCAATTGAATCAAAGCATTTATGAATTTCAACACAAAATATCATTAAATAATTTTTTTTCCATTAAACAACTATATTGAGATATAGTTTAAAATGTAAGCAGTAGAAATTATTTTCAGCCAAATACATTAAGACAGTGCAATTGTGATGATGTAGATAAGGGTATTTTAACATTTGATAATAATTACAAGATACTGAAGCAGAATGTCAGAGAGTGGTGAATCTAATTTTGTTGCCTTGTGGTTCCAAATCACCTCTCCAGGGTCAAAATCAGTAATATTCTGGGCTCAAGTTCTACAGCCATATTTCCTTCCTCTTTACAGAAATAGATTTTGTACCGAGTCAGTATATCATTGATATTCAAGCTTATAATCCACTACAGTTCTCCAATGCATAGCTGTGCATTTGATAAGTTTTTTCCCCAACTACAAGGTTTCAAGGTCAGTCCTACTGCATAGCAACTTGAGGGCCTTCTCCTATAGTCCTTGACCAATCAAAATGTAAGTAGATTTGGGTTGATGGAAACTGAAAGAAATTCATAACACTTACACACACACGCACACACATACACCGTGCGTGTGTGAGTTTGTGTGAGTGTTTATTTACATTTGTACATCTCTGAAAATAGCTGAACTATGAATAGTGATGTTAATTCACCTGCCAATAACTTGTCCAGTGGTTTTGTGCCTTCAAAAATGTGTGTATAGTAATGAAAGGTGGGTGGCATACACAGGGTGAAGGCTCTCCTCTACTTTTCAATTTATAGCTTATGTACTTGTAAGAAGTAAGAGATGTTTTTTGGTTAGCATTTGTCAAGTTTCTAACAAATTAAATTAACTTGTTTATTTGCAATAATTATGTTTGCATATTTTACTCAGCTCTCATAAGCAAAACATATAGTAAATTATCAAAAATAAAAAAAACACAAAAACACAATATTTCTTTATGAATTAGTAGTTTTACATGGGAACATGTAAAACTAACAAGTTAAGGTGACATTGGCAAATAAAAAAAAAAATGTAAGAGGTCACAAATATCTGTCTCAGCAAGTATAATTACACTGTGTGACAATTTCTATTATCTTTGGTCAGTAAGTGTTATTTTCTACTTGCTTCTATCTAGAAATCAAAGGAAATGACTACTATTTTCCATTACATTTCAGACAGATTCAGCACTGAGTTGCTGAAGCAGAAATATCGTTATAGCAAATATTCTGCTCAATACCACAGATTTGCTGGTCAGTTGCTTGACCGTAACCACTTGAGCATGTCCCTTAGGTGCAGACAATATGTATATTTCTGATCATGAGTAGGAGTAGTGGGGCAGCATCATTGCCATGTGTTGAGAGGAGTTCTTTGGGGCTTGAATAAATGTAACAAAAGCAAAGTTTGAAGGAAATATTAGCCATTTCTCATACTTTCTAGGGGTAAGCAAATAGGAAATAACAGTTGCTACCTAAGGACAAAAGTCGTGTTACAGTGTTATTAGCTTACTAAACCTTGAAATCTAGTATGGCAAATTCTCCTTTACATGCACAAAACTTAACTTATCTAGAATATTTTGTAATAGAGGTGTATGAAATATTTTTATAAAGAAAAAGTAGTTGTTATAATAGTGTAACTTAAAGGTTAGGGATTGGAGTGCTTAATATTGTTTCATTATATTTAATTTAAAAAAGGTGGTAAGCTGGCAGAATCATAAGCATGCCATGCAAAATTCTTAGAGGCATTTTGTCCATCTTTATGTTCCAAGATAAAATTCTGCCAAATTCAACTTTGCCTTTCATCCTTTTGGGGGGTCAACAAATCAAGTACCATTTGAGCACTGGTGTTGATGTAATCAACTTATCCTTCCCCCGAAATTACTGGCCCTGTACCAAAATTTGAAAACATTATATATAATGAAGTGCAGCTCATTAAACTTGTGTCCTTCTAAATTTGCTACTATATATCAGGTAGTTACTAAAACTATCACATAGCTTTCATGCTATCATATACCACACAACCACTCTTCCATACAGTGATGAGAAATGTCTGCCACATGAGACTCATCACTCAATATGGGTTGGATAGGCAAGGTCATACAGCTAGTCATATCAGCTGACAAGCCAAGGTTGGTGACCACTGCTGTTTTTTAGAATTTCAAAAACTTGCTATGCTTGATTTAAAAAAAAAAAAGATAACTGCTAGATGAAGAATTAACAGATAGTTTGTAAAATTTGGACAAATTTTTTCCATAGCTGGACAAATCTTTAATAATCAAATTTGAGAAAATTGGCAGTGAAGATGGTGAAATAGCAACGCTAGCCATATATAGAAACTTTGTGAAGCATGAAGTAACTCAATATAGGAAGGAAAGTTAGTTACTTGCTATTAGGTTGTTTCACTTGAGATGCCTTTGTTCATTACATACTCAACTTATTGTAGCTAGTATTTGGACTTAGCTATACATGAACTTCATAAATAAGAAATTGGATTGATTGGCTTGAATTAGGGTACATAATTAATTCAATACATTTTCTGTTGTGTTTCTCCCAGTAAGAAACTACATTTTCAGAGTAAGTGCTTTTGTTAAATTAGAATGGATAGGAAGGAAATTAAATAACCATGGGTTTTTACAATAATCATGGGCTTTACAAGCCATGGGTTTTACAATAACCATGGGTTTTTACAAGCCTAAATATCCTATTGTGTGTAGTTTTATTAATCAAAACAATAGTGCAAATGATAATATTTTCTCATATATCACTACGAAACATTTATAAATTTCAGATTGGTGTGCTCCGGTGGAAATTTACATACTAAGCTACTTTAAAAGACATTTTCTGAATGATGAAAAAATAAATGATAATGAAAGCATTCAACATGTATAAAAGGCTAAATTACTTGAAAATGATAATATAATTATTGTAGCTGTTTTGTCTGATGCTACCTGTGAAAGTGAAAACATTTCCAAAAATATAGAAAAATGTGATCACCCAGGCAGTTGGACAAAAAAATGTATAATATTTAAACAAAAAGAAATCCATGGTTAATTGTTATATACTGAAAATTAAAATGTAATGTATGCAGTAAGTGTGGTCATCACATACATATGCACACACATATGAATAATGAATTGATTTGTGGACTGAGTGGTGCAGCATTAATGTAAAAGGAGTAACTGATGACATCACTAAATAGTTAATGAGTTTAATAAAAAAGATTTTTAAGTACAAAAATTGTAAAGCTAATATTAGTTACCTAAAATATCAATGAAACAGCTAAAAGAATTAAAAGCAATCAAAACTGCAGTTTCTATGTCACTGAAAATGTATGAAACAAAAAACAGGTTGAGCTTTTAGAACTGAATGAGTCATATGAACTTGCATGAGTCATATGAGTCATTTGTTGAGACAAACTTTCTATGGCCAATGTCAAATGCCCTTCCTGTTGTCAACCCTCACCTGTTTCCAAGTAAGGCTATTTTCTCCATGCCCAGACAAGTTTTCCTGAAAGATTGGAAATGAAGGACACCACTTGCATGACAATGACACTTACAATTATCATGTGATATCAAGGCAAGGAGATAGCAAATCACAAATACACACACACACACACACACACACACACACACACACACACACACACACACACACACACACATACACACATACACACAGAAGAAGCATGCCACCCTGATGAACTCCCTCAGCACACAAACATATGACCATCACGTATACCCAGAATACAATATAATATAATGCAAATATCGAAATACAATAAACTGAAAAAAAGTTCTTTTTAAATTTCACGGTAGGCGACTAGGGTTGCTAGGAGGGCAAATAAGAATATAAGAGTTAAAGAATGGAGTAGATAAGATCTGGGCTACATATGTTTCATAGCAAGTGGGAACCTCATAAGTGGTAAATATCCAAGCGGAGTGTATACCGCAAGCTACTCTTCAGGCCAAAGATATCTTGATTAAATCAAAGTTTACATTGTCACAAGGAGGTACATGTTAACACATGGAAGATTCAATCAGAATGTGTAGAGAGCACAGTAGGAGAAGAGGATATAAATGTAGAGAGAAATAAGGATTAAAAGAAGGAAAAAAGAAAGAAAAAATTTAAGGGAGTGAGAGGAATGAAGAATTTAAGCAATGTCATTTGACTGGTAGTATTCAATGGAGCTGTTTTGGTCAAATCACAGAAATTAGCAAATGGAGTGGTATTTGAAAAAAAGATAATGTGGAGGGAAGAGGGTGGGGAAATATTTTTAATCAAGAGGAAGAAAAAAGTGTGCATGAATCACAGTGTGCATGAATGTCACAGAAATTAGCAAGGGGAGTAGTATTAGAAAAAAATGTGGTGGGAAGTGGGTGGGGAAATGTTTTTTGGTCAAGGGGGAGAAAAAATATATATGCAAGAAGAAAGCAAGACAGAATGGGGAAGAATCGTAGTGGCTACTACTGGATTGCTATTGAGGAATGTATATTGTGTGCAGTGAGCATGTTTACAGTATGAAGTAGTAGAGGCATATGTTCACATATGTACTTGTAAGTTTGTGAAGGGAGGAGGCAGGTGAAAAAAGAGAAAAAAAATTGGATCTTTCTGAATTGACGGGCACCACTTGTTTTCTTAACGAAACACTTTCAAACTTGGGATACTGGTAGAATGTGTCATATAAAACATCTTTTTCTCTTAGCCTTCTGAACAAAAATTTCTATATTGCAAGTTATTTCATGTTAAAGTTGTCGTATTTCTGTAATTTCAACCAATCACTGACGTCTATTCAGCTGAATACAGTTACTGCTGTTTTTGTAAACAATAATTTTTGCCGGTGTCAAGATCATTAATCCCTGGTAATTATATCGTTATTCCCTAGTAAGGGTTTAGGGTTTTAGGGTTAGGATTCGGGTTTTGGGGTTAGGGTTAGGGTTATGAGTTAGGTTATGGCAAAAATAATAATAACCCTAACCCTAAAACCCGAACCCTAACTCTTAAGCTAAAATCAGTGCAAACGCACGAACGATGTTATAAATAACAGTACCGCTGATAGTTGTTGTTGACAAACAACGGCACTAATTTTATTCAAGGGAAAAGATCCCATTACACCGCCCAACGTGTGGTGTTCACAATTCACAGCAGTAATTGCTTTCACCTCAATAGACGTCAGTGATTGGTTGAAATTACCGAAATACGACAATTTTTTACATGAAATAACTTCGAATACAAAAATTTTTATCTGTTCTATAAGACAAAATATACAAGTATACGAAGTTTGAAAGTGTTTTGGTACCAAAAACACTTCATAAAACATAAATGAAAAGTGGTGCCTGTCAATTCAGAAAGATCCCAAAAATTTTTAATGAAAAGGTAAAATACAGATAGAAGTATGTAAATGACAATAAGGAATTAAAAGGAAGATATATTGTTGGTTTTATATATATATATATATATATATATATATATATATATATATATATATATATATATATTTATTTATTTATTTATGTGTTTCAGCCAAGTGGCTGCGGTCATGCTGGTGCACCACCGTGATTTTCACGTTCCTTGCATGGCTCTTCTCCCCCACCTGACATGGTCCAATCAAGAGTTTTGATGGCACATCTGGTGTATAAGAGAATTTGACACAGCTGCCCTAAACTGCGTCTCATTACGAGCCATTGGTTCGTCTGGTATCGTGGAGAGGAAAGCGTCAAGTTTTGTCTTGAAGACCTCCGCATCCATGTCTTGCATGTCTCTCAAATGTTTTGGCAGGGCATTGAAGAGCTGAGGTCCTCTGAAACCGAGGCTGCTGCAGTATCTCGTTCTTATGTGAGATGCAGTGGACGGTACCTTTGGCACCATGCAGTGGCGACCCGTGCGGGCATTCCTGTAGTACTTGATACCAAAGTTTGGCACCAGTCCTTCCAGTATTTTCCATATGTATATTATTACATATCTCTCCCGCCTGCGCTCCAGGGAGTAGAGACCTAGTGCCTTCAGTCGCTCCCTGTAGTTCATCTGTTGGACTGTGGCGATCTTTTTTGTATAGTGCCGCTGAATTGCCTCGAGTTCTGCTGTCCGCTTAACACTGTGTGGTGACCACAACTGAGAGCAATAGTCTAGGCGGCTCAGAACAAATGTCTTCCATAGAATCAACATGACTTTTTGATCCCTTGTACGGAAAGTCCTCAGTATCCACCCCGCCAGTTGTCTGCACCTTGCTGTCAACTTGATAATGTGCATGTGAAATGATGCATCACTACACATGTTGATGCCCAGATCTCTAACTGTTTGTGGTTCTGGGATTGCAGTACCTCCAGGCCCTGTGTATGCCAGTTGGGAGGTACTCATGGTCTTGTAGCGCAGTACTTGAAATTTTTTGCATTGAACTGCATATTATTTTGCTCTGCCCACTCATATATTGCATTTAGGTCATTCTGCAGGCTTACAATATCATCAGGATTCTTTATTGCCTGAGATATCTTTGTGTCATCAGCATAGCTAGTGACAGTGGCTCTCCGAGTGACCGTGGGCATGTCCAGAAGGGCCACTATGAACAGTAGTGGCCCCAGAACAGTTCCCTGTGGAACACCGCTCAATATTTGTGTTTCCCTAGATAGTTCTCCATTGGCTGCAACTGTCTGACTTCTACCATTCAGGAAGTCATGCAGCCACTCTCCTAATTTACCAGCTATGCCAAGGTTTCGCAGCTTGTGACATATCAAGCCATGATCAACTTTGTCAAAGGCTTTTGCAAAGTCGAGATATATCACATCAACATTTGAATGGTCAAGTAGCTGCTTCAGGACCCAGTCATAATGCTGCAAGAGCTGCGTGAGGCAGCTTTTACCTGGACGGAAACCATGCTGGGTCTCATTCAGCAAGTCATTTTCTTCTAGGAACGCAATCAATCTCCTTCTGACAATTCGTTCCATGACTTTGCTAATATGTGAAGTTAGAGAGATGGGCCTGTAGTTTCCAGCCTTTGGCAGGAATGGCAACAAATAGAATCTCCGGTGGCTGGATAACTGAAGAGATGGTTGGAGTGGAACCCCGCCTGGGCATCGGAAACTCGGAGTTTTATCATAGCTATTGAATAAGTGTCACATATCTTTACAGGTATATATATATATATATATATATATATATATATATACACACGCACAATGGACTTCTTTCAGTTTCCACCTATCAAATCCACCCACAAGACTTTGGTTGACCCAATGCTATAATAGAAGATACTTGCCTAAGGTGCCATGCTGTGGGACTGAACCCAGAACCATGTGGTTGAGAAGCAAACTTCTTACAGAATAGCTATCCCTGTGCCTCACTTAATAACATTAACAGAAGCATGATTCTATAGATATATATATAATACAGAACTCAAATTGGTTGATATGACATGTACTCCCATGGTTTCTTTTAGTGTATTATATGATATTGTTCTCTAGTTATTAAAAAGTACTCAGCCACAGAAGATTAGGGAGGTGAAATTGTCTAAAAAGAGGTATGTGAACAAATGCTTTACAATATCTAGTTAGTCACTATATATTTCTGAAATCAAATAATGTTAAAATAAACTTAACCATTCATCCTTCCAGGGTCTATAAAATAAAATAGAAGTAGCAGTACTAATCAAATACTGTTTTGATATTTAATCACCATTGCCAAGATTTGAGGTCTTCTACAAATGTTAGAAATCAATGATTATCAATTGTTATAGTATTTATTTATTTATTTATTTATGTGTTTCAGCCAAGTGGCTGCGGTCATGCTGGTGCACCATACATGTTAGTAATGATTTTTGCACACTGGAAATAAGGAAAATATTTTTTAGTTTCCAAACAAATTTATAACTAAAACCATGACATAGAGATAATGTGGCAGTCATTTTAAAACACTTTTTGTATGCCATATATTCTAGCATAAAAGTCAAATTTTCAGACCAAACTTTACAGCCAAAAGAGGTAGGTTGACTTATACACCAAGACAACCTAGGGGGATCAAAAGTTCCATGAGAAATGCAGCAGAATTTTAAAAGATAAAGATAATGTTTGAATGTGTACACTTTATATTATTGACTTGTAGGCTGGAAAATACAGCACTATTGACACTTTAGCATTTACATTATTCTGTCAAAAGTAATGCTTGTTCATTCACATGTTTTGAATTAATTTTGTATCTTTGAGCATAAAACAGGTAGAATGTTTTGACTGGGTATTTCCTGTTTAAATACTAAAGGGCTGAATGTCAAAAAGTTGTGCTGTATATCTATGATCTGACTATGATGATATGTCAATGAACCAATTGTAAATGTTTGACTAAACTTTTTGACACTTTACAGTATGCAATAATGTCAAGAAATATAGCAAAAGTGAATGTAATCGCATATGCATATTTTAAATGATTACTGTGACAAGGTTTAAGTAATGTCAAAATAAAAAAGTAATTTCAAAAGCAAATATTATTTACTCTGTATGTGTGTGCATGAGAGAGAGTTTGTGTTTGAGAGAGAGTTTGTGTGTGAGAGAGAGAGAGTTTGTGTGTGTATGTGTAAGTGCGTGTGAGTTTGTATGTGTAAGTTTTTTTGTGTGTGTGTAGATTTGTGTGTGAATTTTGTTTTGTGTGTGATATCTTCCAGAACAGTCGTTATTTTAATGAGATACATCTTGTAATCACCTGAAGAGACACATCTACACCGACAGATACTCCTAAATCAGATGTTAAGTATCCTACCCATGAAGGATCGATGCTAGATAGGTTGAAACAATTGTAGTGATTAATAAACATTCTCACATCTTCCATCTCTCTCATTATTCAAATATATATATATATATACATATATATATATATATATATATATATATATATATATATATATATATATATATATATATATACATATATATATATATATATATATATATATATATATTCACACAAACATGTATGTGAAAATCTAAAATCATACCTGAAATCTGGAACATAAAGTATAAGCACATTTAATAGTGTTTGCATACCACTTCCTATGTACAACAAACCTATAAGGCCTAGAACTAACTTCTGGTAGAAACCAAAACTTCCAATATTTTTGATAGTTGCTTCATAATCCATTATCACAGAAAAGTTTGTGTTCTGAAATTTATAATGTTGGTACTAACAGCAATATTATCTTGTTGAAACAATATATGACATGGGGAGAAAGATTAATGAACACTAATAAATACAACTCTTAATCAGCTGATATCAGATTGAGGTCACGTTGTCAGCTATGAGTCACATTACTCTGATATCAACTACAAGTCACATTAATCTGAGAACTGTAATCTAGAAATCTTCCACACTATGCCACTGCGACACTAATGTAGCTGCAATGTTATAACTAGTCCAAATATACTTGTGCCATGTTCGAATTCGTAAATAAGCCATTCACTGTGTTTTATCACGAAGAAAATTTTACAACGTAGACAAATGGTGTAAGTACATCTAAATCAGTTCGCAACACCATCTATCTAGACTAGTGGTTCCCAAACTTTTTTTTACAAGAAGTCAAAATATTTTGGTGCAATTTGTACATAAATTCAAAAATTTATTCAAAAGGGATTCTATACATATTAGCATAAACTATAAAACAATATAATAAGTAAAAATACAGAAAAATTGCATGTACTTACTCTTTATTAAATATATGAAGCAAAGTTATCGATGAGAAACATGCACTTGATGTTTTTTGGAAACGTTTTCAATATTGGGACGTATTTGAGAATGACAAGCCCTCATTTCATCTTTGATGTAACAGAACCTCTCTCTTTTTTTTGTGGGGGGAGGATTTAATGTTATTGAGGGTTGAAAATCCCAACTCACATAAATACGATGTGGAAAACTGCATCAAAACGGATAAAGCTTTTTTTGCTACTGACGGGTATTCTCCTATAATATCAATCCAAAATGTATCAATAGGTAACTTAGCATACTTGATTTTTAAGTCTGCGATCACTGGATGTAGATGCCAATTCCTCTTCTTCTCATATTTTCAGACGAATATTAGATGAAATTTTTATGAAGGGATTTCCCCAATCATACTCTTCTGTGTTCAGTGACGGAAAATAAAAGATTATTTTTTTCCAGATTTTTCAAATGTTTAAATACAATAGGAGTAATTACAGCTTTTACAACTTTCGTTTTAAATGAAATCAGCTTCTCTGTTGAAGTGAGAATGTTTTCATCTCTACCTTGCATACTCGTGTTGACGCTATTAAGTTGTGAAAATATCTCTGTCAAATATTCCGGCTTGGAAACCCCAAATTCACATTGCATATACTCCAAGCGGTCAGGTTGTTCTACTTTAAAAAATGCAATTCCTTCTAGAGTTCATTTATGCGACGTAGCACTTTGTCTCTTGAGAGCCATCTACTTTTGCGTGTAAAAGTAAGCGCTTGTGCTGGGAATCCAGATCATCACAAATTTGTTCAAATAAGTGACACTTCAATGGCCTACTTTTAATATAATTAACCATTTCAACAACTTGGTTTAATACTTGCTTTAGCTCAATTGGTATTGCTTTTGAAACTAGTACCTCTCTATGTAGGAAGCAATGAGTACGTATAACATTACGATTTTGCTGTTGCATGAGAAATACAAAACCTTTAATAGAGCCTATCATAGATGGTGTCCTATCAGTACATATTCCAATCATGAATTCCAGGATAAATTCCATTTTTCGTGGTAGGCAGATAAAATATAAAAAATATCTTGACCTCTTGTAGTGAGTAGCATTTCTTTGTGGAGGACGTAAAGAATGTGGACATCACCCACTTTCGTAATTTTTTTTTTTTTTACAGAATCCCCCATTTTCGAGTACAGAGATTCTGATTCTGCAAAAAAACCCCCACAAAAAACGGCATTTAAAAATTTTACCCCCACCCCCACCCCACCCACCAAAATTCTTCAATTTTCACTTTTTTTCAGAATTTTTTTTTTAGAATCATAATCTCCGTATTTTTCTACGTATTTCGAAAAAAAATTTTCTGAAAAAGTGAAAATTGAAGAATTTAGGGCGGGAGGGTGGGTGGGAAGGAAATTAAAATTTTAAAATGCGTTTTTTTTTTTGCAGAATCAGAATCTCTGTACTCGAAAATGGGAGATTCTGTAAAAAAAAATAATATAAATAACGAAAAGGAGTGCGGTTCACATTATTTACGTTCGCCTTTCTTTGCAACAAAAGAACAAAAGAACCATCAATATAGCTATTAAATGTAAGTAAACGTACTTTGTTGCTAATGTCAGTTGATTCATAAACCTGTAAGGGCAAATTCTGAGTTCTGAAATTTGTTCTGTACACTTTCCTCTATATCAGCAGATAAATCCATAATTATCATAAGGATTGTATTGTTTGAGAGCGGAATCTTGCCTTATTTCTTGCTCAGCTTCATCACCTAACATGGTTTTAACTATCTTTCGAGGGGCGGGTAAGATAATCGACTCGGTTAAATTATGTGATTTCATTTGTAGTGCAATCATTTCAGCTATCTCAACAGACGCGACTTGAGCCTTTTCAGAAGCATTCACCCTTTTTTCAAAATAGTTTCTTTGTTTAGATTGCTGTTCTAGCAGTCTTTGGAAATGATTCAGATTTTTACATTGAAGATGTGAGTGTTTAGTTGTAAAATGTTTTCTCAACTTGCTAGGTAACGTATCTTCATTGGACATTTTTCGCCACAAACAACACAAAGCGGAAGTGGTTGATCATTGTTGCCAGTCCAATGAAACCCAAACTTTAAATAGCTATTGCAATATTTACGATTGGGTAAGGTGGCGAGTTGGTAGAAACATTTTATCTATGGTACAAAGTAAAGTTACTTCATCATTATAAACATCTTAATTTTATGTTACCTTTTCCATATAGGCATGGGTTGAATGGTTTTTCTGAGGCAGTGTTTTACATTTGGTTGTCATTCCTTTTAGTTATCGCATACAACATGCAAGGCCACAATGTATTTATTCTAAAGCCAGGCGTACCATAAGGTTCAATATAGAGGGAATATCCCCCAGACGTCGACGTGGCCTGGATAGCAGCCGCTGTCTTGTTCGGAAACGAGGAAGAGATAGCGGTTCTCCAGGCCACTAAGACGGAAACAAGAAACTGGAAAGGGCAATCCCTAAACATGGTGATACAAGGACCGAAGGAAATAATAGAAGAGGTGCCGGAAACAATAGCATTTGACGGTGTAATAATTGTAGTTAGAGTAGAGGGCAGGATTCCCAGATGCTACAAGTGTGGCCAGAAAGGCCACGTTAGAGCAAACTGCCCTCTACAAGACAAAAAGAGAAAGGAAGAACCGGCAAGAGAAAAGGAAAAAATAACACCACCACCAGCAAAAACAGAAGAAAGCGGAACAGAAGGTGAATGGGTGACACCAAGCAAGAAAAGGAAAAGTAAAAGGGGGAAACCAGGTAAAATAAATACAGAACCCCCACCCCCCCACCCCGCAACACCCACCCACGCCCTCTTCCTCCCACCCGCTCCCTACAGACACTGAACCTACCCATCCCTCTCCAACACAAAAATAAATACAGTCAGACTCAAGCCGTTCAACCTCCCCACCTCCCGAAAAAAGGAAAAGAAGTAACTTTGCTATTATGTTTACAATACTAATAAGGACCTGTGTGAAGAAATAAAAAAGTGGAAAAATATACGAGTGGTGGACACTCGCAAGTTCGACAATGTACAAGGGTGGCATTGCTGCCTGTTGTTGGACGAGGAGCAGAGGGAAAAAGTTACAAAATTCAAAGGAGGATTTAAAATGTGGAAAGTCGAGCTAGACATCAAAAAATTACCATGGAACATAGAGTATACGCAACCTATTCTAATCTCCATCTGACGTGCTACATCATTGACAGGGTAGTTAATGAACCTGGCGTGGGTGGGGCGCTGATCAATTTGGATCAATCGAAAGCTTTCGATAGGGTTGACCATCGCTACTTGGAGGCTGTTTTTAGAGCGGCTAGTTTTGGTCCCATCTTCCCTAGCTGGATTACTGCTTTATACAGCGGCATATGCTTGGTAGTTCGCGTAAGTGGTCATCTATCCAGACCATTTATCATTACGCGTTCGGTCCGTGAAGAATGCCCCCTCTTGTTGCTTCTGTATGCATTGACTCTAGAGCCACTACTGCGGAAGCTGATGATGCTGAGGGGCATCCTGCAAGAACTAGGATGCAGGAGGAGCGTGTCTGCATGCGCGCACGACGGTACTGTCATAATGTCGAGCCATAGGTATATTGACCTGGTCGGCGAAACACTAAAAGAATACAAAGCGGTAACGGGAGCGAAAATTAACTTGGAAAAGTCAATGGGCTTGTGACTTGGCACCTGGAGAGGCAGGCCCATGCCGTCCAACAGTGTCTCCATCATGGGACACTGGACCGACGAACCGGTTAAATTGCTTGGGGTCTGGTTCGGATCGGACTTCCAAATGGAGAAGAACTGGGACGAGATAACGAGTAGGGTGGCCACTCTGGGCCGAGAGGAAGCTATTCCTAAAAGGTCGGGCAGAGGTGACGAACACGTACATCGTATCCGTCATCTAGTACCGTCTGACTATCGTGCCTTGTCCTGACCCTACCATCACCAAATTGGAACACATGCTCTTCTGCTTTCTGTGGATGGTTAGTCGATTCATTTGCTATTAACAGTCGATCCATTTGCTATCAACACGCGCTAAATGGAGGACTGGGCATGCTGTGGTTGATGATGCGCAGACATGCGCTGAGACTACGACATCTCCAGTGCTTTATAGATGATGGTGAACAGGTGTGGTCACCGTTTGTGAGACGTGCTTTATCACAGCTCGTCTCTTTGACCGAACTGCAGTCATGGATCAAACCAGAAGCTAGGCAAATGGCACCACAAGTGCTGCCTTGCTCTCAAGCAACTCTGTTGTCTGGAGCCAAACTTGTGCGACTTCAATTCCATGAAGGCGTTCTATAGAGGATTAGTGGAGGGGAGGTGCGACGACATTGTTGGGGAGAATCTGGGCGTCTACGGGGAACAACTGACCCACCTCCTCAGGACCACTTTCGGACCAGGACCTATGGACAATCACCAGAGATCCCTGGCCTGGTAGTGCTATCAGAAAGCATTGCCCGTTCAGGATAAGCTCTACAGGCACGGTTCAAGATACACCGGACCAACTTGCTCGAGATGCGGTCAGAGTGATGAAGCCATTGTGCATGCACTCTTGCAGTGTACAGCCATTTCAGTGTGGAACGAATTCGGTTATCGGCTGAGTTTATCATGAAAATTGCCCCACCACCTTCCTTTAACCGGGAAGGCAAAGTAGTTTTTATTTTACTGATGGCCATGGTGAAAGATGGACTCGCGCAAAAGGTTTAGAGATAAACACTTTCCTCTCTGGCCAATTGCTCATCAACTTTTTCCAGTACCACTTATAAAGGAAGTTGAGAACAGAGAGGTAAGTTTTGTCTCATAAAAGTTTCAACAAAAGGTGGGGGAATGTAGCAAAGATGGTACGCATAAATGACGAAACCACTTTAAGCATGATCCTGTTAATCCTAAAGAGGGAGAGAGCGCTTTGCACTCATGTGCTACTTTCCCTGTCTGAGGTTAATGTGGTCTTTTCTGTAGGCTTTTCTTTCCATGGATAAACCTCTTTTACATTCTTACGCCTCTTTTTCTTTTGCTGTTTACATGTCACAAACGCTTTCAATCCCCTTTGACGGTTTTCTTATTGATATGTATTTTTTTTTCTTTCTTTGTCTAGAAAAGAAAAGTTCTACTTTGTATTGTCCCTTCACTGCTTGGTCCAGCGTGGCTAATAAAGAAAAATATCTATCTATCTATCTATCTATCTATCTATCTATCTATCTATCTATCTATCTATCTATCTATCTATCTATCTATCTACCTACCTACCTACCTACCTACCTTCCTACCTACCTATCTACCTACTTACCTACCTACCTACTTGCCTGTCTGTCTGTCTGTCTGTCTGTCTGAATGTATTGTTGATATACCAGCTCCCCGTAAGTTTGATTTATTTGTATACAATATATATATCATTTTCGCTTAGAAAATGGCTAAATCTAACGAAGAAGCCAGCGTTTCTCTTATTGAATTCCCTCCGCTAACAAAGATAGGGGAAGGTAAAAAGAACGTCATTTTGCTTGCTCACACACACACACACACACACACACACACACACACACACACACACACACACACACACACACACACACACACACACGCAACTGAATGATGCACGCACACACAAGAACGCCAGTCTGGCCGTAGAAAATATGAACAAGGTAAAGACAACGACACTTACTACTGCAAACACCGCCTCCACCTCTGCTACCACCACCACCACCACCAACAACAACAACAACAAAATGACTTTGCTTCAGTTTTGACGCAAAGAAAACGAGTTGTTTCGTTTACGCCTCAACAATTAATGGAAACAAGACACCTTTTATCTAAGGAAGGTAACACAATAAACCTAAATATAACGTATCACATTTTAGAAAACATTAACAAGGAAGCAATTATAAATAAGACAATCAATTTTAAAAATGAGAAAATCCGAAAATATGAATCAGCAAATAATCGCAAAATGTTTAAGGCCCATATGGCCACATAAAAAATACATTATAAGGGGTAAAAGATTTGCCACAGTCGAAGTCAGGTTTGACTCAGAAGAGCAAACCAAAGTTTTTCTACAGAATCACATCAATCTGAAGAAATACTAATGATCTCTACATACTTGAGGCGTAGGGTCACAAGAATAAAAATCAAGGATGTGCCCCCTGAAATTGAAGCACAATGGCTGGTGTCAACCATCTGCTCCAATTTTGAAGATGTTACTAACATCTTGGAGATTGCTGTCCTAGATCAACAGAACTGGATAGGCCAGTCTTCCGAAATCTTGGTTCAAGCAGATCAGAATACAATCGAAAATATAGCAGATTTGATAAAACTGCCAGATGGTACTAAATTACATGTCATTGTTGAAGGCAGAAAACCACGCTGTTACCTCTGTAGAAGCAAAAACCACTTAAAAGCTGGTTGCCCAATACACAAGAAGCAACAGCAACAAAATTAACAACAACAACAATAACAAGAAAACGACAACAACAACAACAAGAAAGCAACAACAAAAAAACCACAACAGCAAGAAAATCAAACACCAAAGAAAAAACCAGCACTGCTACCCACACCGCCATATGCACAGCTGATAAAACAGCTTTATCAAGAAATGAAAGAGCATCAGCAACCAGCAAGCCAGCCCAACCAAACGTCACCACCATCAGTACCCCCAAGAACAGAAGCAACGCCATCACCACCACCAATAGACCCCAATACCCTTCCCCTCTCACTTTCTGATTCCTCTGGCATGTCGTCGGATGAAGGCGACTCAGAGGAATGGCAAGTGGCCACAATGGTGAAGAGAAAAAGGGAAAAAAAAAAGAATATAGAAACAAACATACAAAGCAGGGAGGTTTACCACTCCCGAAATCAAAACACCTGCAGAATACAAAAGCATTAACAAACACAGAAACACACAAGGAATCTACAGTGCTTAAAGCAATAAGCACAAACAATCCAAACATAATGTAATACTTTAGGTCAAACACCAGCATAACAGAAAACGATGTCAAAACAAACAATCACCTACACACAACACATAAAAATCATACATGACACAAAACACACACAACACACTGAAATCTCTCTACCCGGATGCAGTAGGGAGATTTAAAAAATATCTATCAAAAAGAATTATACAAAAACCTTCTGAGAAGATTGTGAGGTGAAGGACAACCAACATTCGAACAGTACGTGACTCTCTCTCATTTTTCCCCTTTTCCTTTCGTGTGTAAAGCACAACTTTCGATAGGAATACGCTTAGAATAGGTTGTATAAATGTGCGTGGCTTGGGACCGCCTTGGAAACAAAGCTACCTGTTAAATGACATCAAATCACAGAATGTGCACATCATAGCCATCAGTGAGAACAGAATCCACAACCTGACAATTTGACATTTATTTTTCTCAGTATCTGCCGAGAGTGAGTGCAGGTGATACTGCAGTACTTTTTCGGAAGAGTCTGGAACACAAAGTAAGAGCAATATTCTTATCACAGCCACAGACGTACGGGATGCGATAGCAGGCTGTGCGAGAGACAAGTCTCCAGGCTTGGATGGCCTGCCCTACAAGCTTTATTGTCATATGCCAGACTTGTTTGGAGACGTCTTGACAGCAGTCTACTGCAACTGACAGCAAAACAGGAGTATCCCCAGTTTTGTGAGCCAAGGAGTTGTGGAACTGCTAATGAAAGATCCAAACAAAGAGAACGTCATAGATAACTTCAGGCCCATCACTCCGCTCAATGCAGATTTGAAGATCTTGATCAAGGCGCTAGCCGAGAGGTTGGCACTCGTCATCGAGATACTCATCGACAAGGCGCAAACATGCGCCATGCCGAACAGTAGTATCCATGACAACTTCCATATGATGCGCTATATTATAGACAGGGTAGTTAAGGAACTTGACCAATTTGGATCAATTGAAAACTTTTAATGGGCTTGACCATCACTACTTGGATGCTGTCCTTGGAGTGGCTGGTTTTGGTCCCGTCTTCCACGGTTGGATCACTGTCTTATACAGCAGCATCCGCTTGGTTTTTTTGTGTAAATGGCTATCTATCCAGACTATTTAATATCATGCGTTCAGTCCATGAAGGATGCCTCCTCTCGTCGCTTCTGTACGTTTTGACTCCAGAGCCACTACTGCGGAAGCTGGTGACGCTGAGGGGAATCCCGCAAGAACTAGGATGCAGGAGGAGCGTGTCTGCATGCTCAGATAACGTCACCATCATAATGTCGAGCCAGAGGCATAATGACCTAGTCGGCAAGATAGTAAAAGAATACAAAGCAGTAACAGGAGCAAAAATTAACCCCCAAAAAGTCAGTGGGCTTGTGGATCGGCACCTGGAGAAGCAAGTCCGTGTCGTCCAACAGCATTGTGGACACTGGCCCAACGGGCCGGTTAAATTTCTCAGCGTCTGGTTCGGACCAGACCTCTAAATGGAGAAGAACTGGGATAAGATAACGAGTAAGGTGGCCACTCTGGGCCGAGAGGAAGCTATTCCTAAAAGGTCGGGCGGAGGTGGAGTCCGTGTATGTCGCATCTGTCATCTATTACCATCTGACCATCTTTCCTTGTCCCGACCCTACCATCACCAAACTGGAATGCATACTCTTCCGCTTTTTATGGAAGGGAAGCGTTCCAATTGTTAGGCAATTCACTTGCTGTCAACACGCGCTAAATGGAGGACTGGGCATGCCGTGGTTGATGATGTGCAGACATGTACTGAGACTGCGACATCTCCGGCACTTTTTAGACGATGGTGAACAGGTGTGGTTGCAGTTTGTGAGACGCGCTTTCCCGCAGCTCATTTCATTGGCTGCACTGCAGTCATAGATCAAACAGAGACCGCCTTGCTGTCCGGGACCAAACTTTGCGACTTCAATTCCACGAAGGAGTTCTATAAAGGATTAGTGGAGGGGAGGTGTGACGATGTTCTTGGGGAGAAACTGGGCGTCGACATAGAACAACTGACCCGCCTCCTCGGGATCACTTTCGGGCCGGGACCTATGGCCAACTACCAAAGATCCCTGGCCTGCTATCAGGAAGCATTGCCCGTTTGAAATAAGCTCTACAGGCACGGTTAGAAATACACCAGACCGACTTGCCTAAGATGCGGTCAGAGCGATGAAACCGTTCTGCACGCACTCGTGCAGTGTCCAACCATTTCAGACCTGTGGGCTTATGTTGAACGGCTGCTGTGGGATGAATTCGGTTATCAGCCGAGTCTATCATGAAAATTGCCCCGCCACCTTCTTTTAACTGGGAAGGCAAGGCAGTTTTCATTGTACTGGTGGCCGTGGTGTAAGAATGTGTGTAGTGGACTCATGTGAAAGGTTTAGAGACAAACACTTTCCTCTCTGGCCAATCGCTCATCAACTTTTCCAAGTACCACTTGAACAGGAAGGTGAGAGCAGAGAGGAAAGCTTTGTCTCATGAAAGTTTCAATAAAAGGTGGGTGAATGTAACAAACATTGTACGCATGCATAACGAAACCACTTTGAGCATGATCCTGTAAATTCAAGAGAGAGAGAGAGAGAGAGAGAGAGAGAGAGAGAGAGAGAGAGAGAGAGAGAGAGAGGAATCGTTCACAGTGGTTAAAAAACGAAAAAGAAAAGAAAGAGTAAACTCTCCGCGGGAGAGGCAGACAAAGAAAAAAGAGGATAAGGAGGTTGAGAAGGAGGTTGAGAAGGAGGTTGCAAAGGAGCTTGAGAAGAAGATTGAGAAAGAGGTGACAATAGCAAGGGTACTGGCTACATTAGCGGTGGAGGAAGATTTGGGTGGTATATAGAGACAACAGCACGAAAGTAGTGACATTAACTAAAATGGAGGTAGATAAAGACAGAGGGAAGGCGCCAAGAGTGGAGCAAGGTAAAGGCAAACAGGTGAGAAAAACCGAAGAAACACAAGTGGAATTTGGTGACATACGCCAAGAACATGACGATAGAAAAAAGATAACGAAGTTTAAATCCCTAAGGGTTAAGTTACCTACGGAGATTTACACGGAAAATGTGAAAGCAATTGTTATAAAGAGAGGTATAACAGGTTAAAGGAAATGTTTGGAAGGGATATTGATCCACCGGGAGTTGAGGTGGAGTTTGACGAACTGCCGCCAGTGATGGAATATAGAGAATTAAAACCATACATGACGTTTTTTTAAAAAACAGAGTAAGTAAAATTTCTTTAAAAAAAACGATGCTAATAGAAAAAACAAAAGGAAAGAAGAAAAGATTATAAACTGTTTGTAGGAACGTTCAAACGGTACTGCATGAGAGTGGGGCTCATGCAACCATTCCATCTTCATTTATTATATAACATTTTTCTCATTTTCATTCGTTTTGTGTTTTTTGTCCCCACTGTGGTGTTCTGTCTGTCTTTGTGCTGTCCCCTCTGTGTAAAAGCCTGAGTGCTTAAATAAAGAATTGGTACAGTATGGTGTTTTTCTGATTGAAAAAGCTGTTGAAGATTGCTTGAAAGAAGTTAAAAAGCTCACCACTTTCATCACAAGAGGAAGAAAGTATGGCACAGTGGAGGTGCGATTCGCGACTGAAGACGAAGTGATAAAGCACTCCACTGTAGCCATAAAGACGGAAGAATGGGTACTTTTGCCAACGTACTCTGGCAAGCGTGTTGCCAGGGTGAGAGTAGGAAAAAGTACCCCCAGAAATAAATGAAACATGGTTGGTAGCAGCGATAATGTTTATCATGGAGAAAGACGTAAAAATACTTAAAGTGACGAGAACCAAAATGTTAAATTGCTGGGGTTGTGGCATAGAGATGGCCATACAAGCAAGTTTGAGAGACTTAAACGAAATTGCGGAGGAAATCGTTTCACCAGAGGAAGTGAGACTGAGAGTGGTAGTGGAGGGTAGGGCTCCTATATGTTATCAATGCAGGGGAAAAGGCCACATGAAGGCGAGGTGCCTCCAGAGAGAGGAGGAAGAACAGATGGAACAGTCTGAAGAACAGGAGATGGACAAAGTGGTACAAGATGGTGTGAAAGAGACGGTAATAACAGAGGAAGCGTTCACTGTGGTCAAAAAATGAAAAAGAAAAAAAAGAGTAAGCTCTCCGCCGGAGAGGCAGAAAAAGAAAAGAGAAGAGGATAAGGAGGTTGAGAAGGAGCTTGAGGAGGAGACTGAGAAAGAGGTGACAGTAGCAAGGGTACTGGCTACACTAGCGGAGGAGGAAGATTTGGGTGGTATATAGAGACAACAGCATGAAAGGGAAGTATCGACATTAACTATAATGGAGGAGGATAAAGACAGTGTGAAGGCGCCAAGAGTGGAGCAATGAAAAAACACTGCTGGATTGACACGAGTGAAATAAGATAGGTAAATCCATAATGAAGCACATGATACGTAAGTAGAATACCAATAATAATAGATGCCCTTGATTTTGTGAGTAAATGCCTAACTGACAGCCTGGATAAACTAGGGTTTTCAGAAAAAGAAATCAACCAACTTGTACATTATTATTATATACAAATACAGTCTGTAAGTGGAACAGTAAAAATATGCAAGACTTTTCTCAAGACATCTACATTCATCTACATTCCAATGATGGAGCTTTGTATCTTTGTAAGAGATCAGCTCCTTCTTCAGAGAAAGAATTTAAATAATTAAAAACAGAAGAGAACATAATACATACATACATACACACATGCATGCATACATACATACATACATACATACATACATACATACACACATACATACATACACAATGAGCTTATTTCCATTTATAACTACCAAATTCATTCTGGTTGGCTGTTGACCCAAGGCTATAATAGAAGTTCCACAGTGTGGGATTTAACCTGAAACTACGTGGATGGGAAGCATACCACACAGCCATACTTTTTGTAAGAGTAACACTTTCTTTTGTATAGAGATGGCAATGGACAAGAACCATACTTTTATATCCTGGTGTTGGATAGATATTTTAGCGAAGCAGGGGGAAAGAAAGTATTCACATGACACACTATTATTATTGTTACACGAAGTTAAACGTTCTCTGCCAATGACTCAGTGAACTGCTTGAATTCTTTTATTAAGCACACAAGCTTTTACACAGAGGGGACAGCACAAGGACAGACAGAACGCCACAGTGGGTACAAAAATATAAAACAAATGAAAAATGAGAAAAATGTTATATAAAAAGGAAAAATGAGATGGCTACATGAGCCCCACTCTCATGCAGTGCCATGTGAACTCAGTGTTTCTAATCTTTTTTCCCTGTTTTTTTCTCCATTAGCATTGTTTTTGTTCTCTCTTTTTTTTTTTAAACAATTTTACATTTTTTTAAATATCTTATGAATGGTTCCAGTTCTCTTAATTTCACTACTGGTGGCAGCTCGTCAAACTCCATCACAAATCCCAGCGGATCAATGTTACACAAGGCTCAAACACTGAGGACACATACACACATATGCGGGAACAAAAACGCATGAAATGATGAATGCAAAATGAAATTAATTACAATGAAAATGAGACGGCCATCTCGGCTCCGGTGCGAGATGAAACCGTGATTTCCTTTTTATTTTTAACATCAAATTTTAACGAAAAAGTCTCTACGCATGTAATTTTTTTATTACTCACAAGGGGTGAACACAAAGGGGACATACACAGATATGCGGGAACAAAAAACATGAAAAGATGAATACAAAATTAAATTAATTACAATGAAAATGAGACGGCTATCTCCGAGATGAAACCGCGATTTCCTTATTCTTTTTAACCTTACATTTTAACGAAAAACTTTTTACGAATGTTCATTCAACCGAGATGGTTACAGGATTTACTTTTTTTTAAAAAAAACAAAAGTTTAACCAACATTTTTTTACGAGTCTTTTCACAATCTTAAAACAAATCATAACTTACCATTCTATCTTCTCTTTTATGTCAACATAATCCACCACCAAGGCACCTCCTGCCCCAGTGGATTCAGGTCCGGAGGAAAAGCTTCCTTCAAAGCATTATACTTTCCATCATCCATTAGGATACACCTCATTGTCTTGTCGTAACCTTCTCCTAAGTTCACTTTTACAATGGTTTTCAATTTTGAAATTCTTCTCTCTAACTTTTGCGTTGTCCTATATTTCACTAGAAAAAGCCTTACTTCTCTGTGCGTCTTGTATGTCTGTGTTTTGTGACTGTGACTCTGTGTTTTTCTGCTTCTGTAATTCTAGGTTATCCTGTGATTGTCTGTCTATGCTTTTCTGTGATTGCATATCAGTGTATTTGTGAATCTGTGTGTTTGTGTGACTGTAAATCTGCGTGTTCCGTCTGTGCATCTGCGTTTTTAGGTTTCTATGATTCTGAGTTATCTCGTATCTGTTTGTCTATAGTTCTGTGTGTTTTCATGTCAGTGTGTTTGTGTATCTGTGGTTCTGAATGTTTAAATACTTGCACATCTTTGCTTTTGCTCGGTAATGAATCCTTATCTGTAGCATTTTTCACTTGTGATCCTACTGGCGAACTTTTCCTGCTTTTCTTTGTAGGTTGGTTTACTTCTCCTTCCATGGCTTTGTATTTTTTCTGTTCCATTATCGTTGATGACCTCCTCCTCTCTCTTTTTCTTGATTTAACCTTCACAAAATCACCATCTTGTTCTGTTATCTGATTCTGCTGTTTCTCCCCCATTATATTCTCCTGAATACTCTCCTCTACGATTTCCACTGCTACTCTAGGGCATTTCTTTCTTAAGTGACCTCCTTCACCACATTCGTGACAATTTGGGGGCTTCCCCTCCAACATTATCTCCAGCTTTATTTCATTTGGTAGCTCTAAAGTTTCATATTTTTTATTGCCAACAAGGGGCTTAAACATAGCGGGGACAAACAAGGACAGACAAAGTGATTAAGTCGATTACATCGACACCAGTATGTAACTGGTACTTAATTTATCGACTCCGAAAGGATGAAAGGCAAAGTCGACCTCTGCGGAATTTGAGCTCAGAACGTAACGGCAGACAAAATGGCGCTAAGCATTTCGCTCAGCGTGCTAACGTTTCTGCCAGCTCACCGCCTTAGCTCTAAAGTTTCAGTTATTCCGTCATAATATTTGTGGCTCACTGCACAAATTACCTCTATTCCATAGCCTTGCCACTTCACTTGTTCGGTCCGGCTTATCATGCCCATCCTCACCTCTTCGCTCTTTCTCTTCTTATCTCCGAAAAAAAATCGACGCTATTATCCCCTCTGGTTCTATACACGGTGGGATTCTTCCCACTCTAATTCTAACAATTCGTTTATCCAAACAGTTTTGCAGCAATGTCCATTTCTCTCCCTGTATCATCCTCTTGGAGGATTTTTCCGTCTCCTCCTCTGATACAAAGGATACCTCTATAGACGCATATCTCTTTCCTCTCGTAAAGAACGCTGTGTTGTCTCCTATATGTCTTTCCAAAATTTCTATTTCTTCCTGCGGCGCGTTTTCCATTCTTCTGTTTTTATTTGAATATTACCGTCATCTTTTCCATTTCAGTTTTTCCTCTTCTGGCAGGGTCAGTTTTATATTTGAACTCTCCTTCTTTGCCATATTACTATATTTCATTATCAGCTCTCTATTGCACTGCAACAACTCCTGTTTCAGCACACACGGGTCAACGGGTACTCGACCTCCAGCAGCTTCTGCATGACTTCTCATTCTTCACAATTATTCACTACCACCAAACAATGGCGGTCGCATAAAAAACCCCGCAGCAAAGCAAAAACACAAACGCTCACACCAATAAATGATGATAAAATGGTTGCATTGAGCCCCACTCTCATGCAGTAGCATTTGAACGTATTTACGCATAGTTTACAATCCATTTATCCCCCTGTTTTTTTTCTCTCCATTAGCAATTGTTTTTTAAACAATTTTAAACAATTTTACTTTTTTTCTTTTTTTAATACCTTATGAATGGTTCCAGTTCTCTTAATTCCACTACTGACGGCAGTTCGTCAAACTCCACTACAAATCCCGGCGGATCAATGTTACACATTTCCTTCAACCTATTGTATCTGTCTTTATCAATTACAATGGCTTTCACATTTTCTCCGTACGTATTATAGGTAGCTTAACCTATTTCTATTTTTCGTGATGACACTTTCAGTGTTTTACATATCACTGTTCTCTTCCATACTCCGTTCGTTAGTTCGTCTGGTGGCGCCATAAGGCCTTTTTTTTCCAGTAACATACCGCATTCTTTTAGCATTTTCGTGCGAAACTCCAAAACATCCACGTCCACTCCTTTGCCAGTTGCTACCGCATAACTGTGGCCTTTTGCTGGTCCAACCTTTTTTAAATATTTTATGAATGTTTCCAGTTATCTTAATTCCACTACTGGCCACAGTTCAGCAAACTCCACCACAAATCCCGATGGATCAATGTTACACATTTCCTTCAACCTGTTGTATTTGTCTTTATCAATTACAATGGCTTTTACATTCTTTCCGTACGTATTCGCAGGTAACATAACCCTTATAACAGATTTAAACTTCATTATCATTCTTTCAGTTGCTGTGCTCTTAGCATATGTAACGAAATTCCATCTGTGCTTTCTCGGCCTTCTCGCTTCTTTGCCTTTACTTTGCTCCACTCTTGGCGCCTTCTCTCTGTCTTTACCCTCTTCCATTTTCGTTAGTGTGGTTTTTCTTCATGCTGTTGTCTTTCTAAATCGCCTAAAACTTCCTCCTCCACTTGTATCACTTGTACCCTTGCTACTGTCTCCTTTTTCTCGAGCTCCTCCTCAACCTCTTTCTTAATCTCCTTTTCACTCTCCTTCTCAACCTCCTTCTCAGCCTCCTTATCCTCTTCTTTTTTCTCTTTCTGCCTCTCCGGCTGAGAGCTTACACTTTCTTTCCTCTTTCGTTTTTTATCTACTGTAAATTCTTCCTTTGTTCTTGCTGTCTCTTTCTCATCATCCTATACCACTTCGTTCATCCTCTCCTGCTCCTCAGACCATTCTATCTGTTGCTCCCTCTCTTCTCTCTAGGGTCATCTCGCTTTCATATGGCCTTTCTCGTCATACAGATAGCATATGGTAGGTCTACCCACCACTACTACTCTCAGTCTCATATCTTCGAGTATATCACAGAATTATCTCCTCCGCAATTTTGTTCAGGACACTTAAACTTGTCTGTATGGCCATCTCTATGTCACAACCCCAGCAATTTAACCTTTTGGTTCGCGTCACTTTAAGTATTTTTACGTCTTTCTCCATGATAAACATTATCGCTACTACCAACCATGTTTCATTTATTTCTGGGGGGTACTTTTTCCTACTCTCACCCTGGCAACACGCTTGCCAGAGTACGTTGGCAAAAGTACCCATTCTTCCGTCTTTATGGCTACAGTGGAGTGCTTTATCGCTTCGTCTTCGGTTGCGAATCGCACCTCCACAGTGTCATATCTTCTTCCTCTTGTGATGAAAGTGGTGAATTTTTTTCACTTCTTTTAAGCGTTCTTCAATGTCTTCGATTGATGGTATTTCAATTTTTTCGGGACGACACTTTCAGCGTTTTATATGTCACTGTCTTCCTCCTTACACTGTTCGTTAGTTCGTCTGGTGGCGTCAATTTTAGGTTATGGCCTTCTTTTTCCAGTGACGTCCGGCATTGTTTTAGCTTTTTCGGCTCTGTCTTTATCTCGCAAACCTCCAAAGCGTCCACATCCGCTCCTATGCCAGTTGCTGCCTCATAACTGTGGCCTTTTGCTGGTCCAACCTCCATTTCTCTTCTCTTCTGAGGTTCTCCTATAAATGGGTAGAAAAACACAAATTAACAGACTCGTAAATAAAAACAGTTACAGCAATTACAACAGACAACAAGCGTGGCACACCAACGACGGAGACCTTTAACAAATATAACAAAAGATCATCACTTACTTCACTCGGAATTGCAAGGATTGCTTCAATTCTTTTATTAAGCACTCAGTCTTTTACACAGAGGGGACAGCACAAGGACAGACAGAACGCCACAGCGGGCACAAAGAACATAAAACGAATGAAAAATGAGAAAAATGTTATATAAAAATAAAAAATGGGATGGCTACATGAGCCCCACTCTCATGCAGTACCATTTTAACGTCTTTACTCATAGTTTATAATTTTTTCCACCCCCCTCTGTTTTTTCTCCATTAGCATATCGGTTTTACTCATAGTTTATAATCTTTTTCCCCCCTGTTTTTTTTTCTCCATTAGCATCGGTTTTGTTTTCTTTTTTTCAAAAAAAGAATTTTACTTTGTTTTTAATATCTTATGAATTGTTTCAGTTATCCTAATTCCACTACTGGTGGCAGTTCGTCAAACTCCACTACAAATCCCGGCGGATCAATGTTACACATTTCCTTCAACCTGTTGTATCTGTCTTTATCAAGTACAATGGCTTTCACATTCTCTCCGTACGTATCCACAGGCAACATAACCCTTATAACAGATTTTAAACTTCGTTATCTTTCTTTCAGTTGCTGTGCTCTTAGGATATATAACGTCTTTCTCCATGATAAACATTATCGCTGCTACCAACCATGTTTCATTTATTTCTGGGGGTACTTTTCCTACTCTCACTCTGGCAACACACTTGCCAGAGTACGTTTGCAAAAGTACCCATTCTTCCGTCTTTATGGCTTCAGTGGAGTGCTTTATCGCTTCGTCTTCGGTTGCGAATCGCACCTCCACAGTGCAATATCTTCTTCCTCTTGTTATGAAGCGCTCTTCAATGTCTTCGATTGATGGTATTTCAATTTTTCGGGACGACACTTTCAGCGTTTTATATGTCACTGTCTTCCTCCTTACACTGTTCGTTAGTTCGTCTGGTGGCATCAATTTTAGGTTATGGCCTTCTTTTTCCAGTAACATTACGCATTCTTTTAGAATTTTCTAAAACATCCACGTTCACTCCTCTGCCAGTTGCTGCCGCATAACTGTGGCCTTTTGCTGGTTAAATCTTTCACAGAAAAGGTTTATAGGGAGGTCTCATAAGCTAAATAATTCCATTCAGTCTGTTCCGAATAAATTTGACGTATTATTCCACGAAATGAAACGTCACTTAACATTTCACCCTTAAAATGCAATTTTTTTTCATGAAAAACCACGTGCCATTTTCAAAGTTTCTTTTCATCTAGTGATTTTTTTATCTTACCACACTTGAAGCATTTAATATTTTTAAACAGTCAGTTACTTTTAAAATGTAGACCACCGCATGGATTCTGTCTTGGCATGTTTTCCTCTTTTTTGTTATCCATTACTGGTCGACACGCATGAATATGAAGGCAGTCATTTTATTCAATTTTATCTGCGTCATGTCTTAGATTTATAACTCTCTGGCATTCTTCTGCTACTGCTTGTAAAGTTAATTTTTGGTCCTGTTCTAATTTTGTTGATATATTTACTTGCAGTTAACCCTTGAAGAAAAATTAGACATTTGAACATGTCCGGGGTTAATTTAATTTGAATTTTTCATATAAAAAAAAAAAAAAAAAAAAAAAAATATATATATATATATATATATATATATATATATATATATATATATATATATATATATACCGGAGTAAGCACATGAAATGTGCAACAAGGTGGAAAAAAGAGTACTCAAATACCAGAGGTAGAGTAATATACTTTATTTAAAAGCAGCAGAAATATAACACACAAACCATTACTCTGAGTTTCACGTTCCCGTTCATCGGACAGTTTTGTTAGAAATGGAGAAAGGATAACAATGCAATCGAAAGTAATATAAAATTTAAAACACATGGATTCGTTTGATTGGTTGTTTCAAATAACGGCCATGGATTGGTCGTTTCAATTAACGGTCAAGGATGCGTAATGCACAGACCAAATAAATTTAATACAGATTCATCCTATTAAAAAAAATATCGAAGAAAACCTTAAATAGAAAAATGGGCTCAAAATACATATTGTAAATAATTAATTATATTCGAATTAACGCATTAAAATCAAATCAATAAAATAAAGTATACGCTGCATTCAAAATAAAATAAAATAAAATTACAATAGCGTGTATGTATACAAGGCTATACACAACATTAAAAAAATAAATAGAATAGAATGAAGTAAAAAGTAAAAACAAGAGAGAAGAAAAATTATGTATATAACAGACGAAGGTTTTCTTAAAATGACGTAGGGGTCTTTACAAAATTCTCACAACGCTAAATAAATCATTTATAATTCGGTACCAATCCAATAGCCAGATTGCAGAATGGTTATAAGGAGTCGATCATAGTCCAAAATTTTTACCCATATGGAATATTACATGCAGACATTTTAAATTTGGACGCATGCCTACATGTGTTTAAAAGTTCGCGTCTTTGGTTTAGCGCCTTCTTATCCTGGAACAAGATATTCATTTTTTCTAATAAACAAAGATCACATTTCAATGGTCTCTTATGGGCACCGTGTCTGTAAGGCGATGCTTTGCCTAAAATCCTCCATGTCACGCTTATTTTATTTTATTTTGAATGCAGCGTATACTTTATTTTATTGATTTGATTTTAATGCGTTAATTCGAATATAATTAATTATTTACAATATGTATTTTGAGCCCATTTTTCTATTTAAGGTTTTCTTCGATATTTTTTTTAATAGGATGAATCTGTATTAAATTTATTGGGTCTGTGCATTACGCATCCTTGGCCGTTAATTGAAACGACCAATCCATGGCCGTTATTTGAAACAACCAATCAAACGAATCCATGTGTTTTAAATTTTATATTACTTTCGATTGCATTGTTATCCTTTCTCCATTTCTAACAAAACTGTCCGATGAACGGGAACGTGAAACTCAGAGTAACGGTTTTTTTGTTATATTTCTGCTGCTTTTAAATAAAGTATATATATATATATATATATATATATATATATATATATATATATATATATATATATATATATATATATCCACTCCCCATCCACACACATCCCACTCCCACATACCCCACCCCTAACCCCAGATCCTCACCCCACCCCAGATCCTCACCCCACCCCATATCCTCACCCCAAACCACTACCCCACCTTCACATCATCACACCCCAACATAGTCACCAGCTCCTATCCACACGCACATACACATCTCACATACACACACGCACGTGCACCTACATTTTGGGATCACCAGTACTTTATTATCTCCCCTTCTTCCTAGCTCTCCTGTCCAACTACCTTTGTCCAACCAGTCACCATGATTGACCACGACATGCTTTTTTTTAGTTTCCATCTACCAAATCCACTCACAAGGCTTTGGTCAGCCTGAAGCTATTGTAGGAGACACTTGCTCAAGGTGCCATGCAGTACGATGAGAACCCAGAACCATGTGATTGGTAAGCAAGGTACTTACCACACAGCCATGCCTGCACCTATATTATTTTATTCTATTACTTGTTTCAGCCGTTTGACTGCGGCCATGCTGGAGCACCACCTTAAAATTAATAAAGATCAGGAGAATGGAGATTTACACATCCATGTTTTATTATACAGTTATTTGCAACATTCTTTCCTTGGACGTACACAGGTTTTGGCTGAATCCATCGCACACTGTTTTGGGTGCACCTTGGTGTTAATTGTTGGTGCGCGCACGCACGCACACACACGCACACACACACACACACACTTACACAATTGTTTGCAGAATCCAATAGAATCGAAGTGTTTTTGATAATAAGGATCCAAGGTAGAGTCCAGAACTACGTACCTGTGTATCAACAGTGTGTATGGACACTCACATACTTACTAGAGTATATATGGATTTGTCCTTCCAGTTATGCATGCATCTACACATATAGACCAAATACACTCAATGTATATGTAAAATCACACAAGGGTATACTCTGGTTCAAGATCCAACGCAGGGGAGGTTCTGAGTGTGGTGTAGTATAAATAATAACACAAATGAGCTGAGGTTCACTACAGCTGTTTCAGACATGTTTTTTATTGATAAACAAATTAATTACATCTTGTGAATTAAACAAATTAATTACATCAGGTGAATTAAAATTAAAATCCAAAATTTGATATTTAGGATTTTCCCCCCAAAAGGTATAAAATGTATTTAGAATGTATTTTGATTCTCTCATCTTGATGTCAGTTGACTCTCTCTCTCTCTGTCAGTCACCCTCCTGCTCTCCACTTCCATCTCTTGCATAATTGGTGGTTACTTATTCCCTTTCTTCTCCCATTCCCCGTCTCTCACCTCTGTACTATTATACAACCTCCACCCACCCACTCTCACAGTCCTGCCTTACTCATTTCTACCCACCTCACCACCACTATTTTTACTGCTTTCTATTTTCACCTTATCACTCCCATCCTCTCTCCTAAAATGTCAGTTGTCACAACATGAAACCTGTTCTATTTTAACCTTTTCTCTCATACTTTTACCCCACATCTCCCAGCATAAAGTAGTCCCCTAGGGAATTTGTGGTCTTGCAAACTGCATGGGGACCTCACTAGGTAGCATGGGAAAGATGCTTAGTATACATGTAAAGTGATTGGTGTTAGGAAAGTTGTTCAGTTGTAAAAAACCATACCAAAGCAGACACTGGAGAACAATGCAGTCTTTGGGCTCATCAAATCCTATCCAATCATCCAACTCATATCAGAATGAAACATACACATTTAATGACGATGCTATATATATATTTAAAGCCATAGCTGTCACTTGCAAGCAAATATGACATAGCAACATGTGCCATGCTTTTGTTTTAGTCATTTGTTTTAGCTATGTAGCCACAAGCAGATGTAAGCATCCTCTTAACTCCAGTACCTTTGACTGAATAGATTATCAGGAACTGAAGATTTGAGACATGGAGGGAAAATGGCTGTGCCAGTGGCCAGCTGGTGCTCCTTTTCAGTTGAATAGACTAGAGAAATATGAAATGAAGTATCTTATCCCAGGGTGTAATATGCTGCCCTGACCTAGGAATCGAGCCCATAATCTTTTGATAGTGTACTCAACACCATAACCATGATATATAAAGCTTTGAAATAAATGTCTTTTACCATGTACAATTGCTACATGTTACTAAATTATCAGATCTATTTAAGACATCCTTCACAATGATTTTTTGAAATTATAACTATAATTTGAAAAAAAGAGGGTTACATTCTTAACCCTACATTTTCATAATTTGAAATGCACCTTTATCATATGGTATCTAAATTAATGATGCAGTTGTGTAGTTTTGAGATTTCTAAACTGTCATTCTCTATAACAGATTGCTATAAACAATGCAACCAACAGATTACCAACAATGGACACATTAATTTGCTCCAAAGTTCAACAATTCCTTTGTTCCTAAAGTTCAACAAATCTCAAATCATTCTCATATCAGCTGATATTTGATTACATTGTACAATTACCATGGTTACACTTGTCAGCACATGTTAAATAACAAGTTCCTCATATCAGGTCCTGCTTGAATTAGATTAAAATTGCTGTTGGTATCAATAGTAAACACTTTCAGAAAACCCTTAATGCAACACTTAAACTTTGTGTACTCATGGATTATGAAGCAACTATTACAAATATTGGGCACTTTGGTAATTACCAGAAGTTAGTTCTATGCTTGTTGGGCTTCTTTTTCATGGCAAGTGGTATAGAAACACTATTAAATGTGTTTATAATTTATGTTCCAGAATTCAGGTAAGATTTAGATTTCAACACACACACACACACACACACACACACACACACACACACACACATGTACACTGTAAATATTTGCTATTAATCTTATTTTGTGTAAAGGTCAAGAGAATCATTTAAAACACATTACATTCGTTTTCATTATAATCTTTTATTGTATTGCATATTGGTAGACGTCAACAAGTTTTGTCATACATTTATGGCCTGGTTATATTGACACAATATCATCATAGTGAGATCATAGATACACAACACAAATATAGTGGGTAGGGGTTAAGAAACCTAATTAATAGCCATGAGATTTCAGGTTCAGTCCCACTTTGCCATACTTTGAATAAATGTCCTCTGCTATAGTCCTGATTTGGCAAATGCCTTGTGAGTAAATTTGATAGATGGGAACTGTGCAGAAGCCTATTCTCTCTCTCTCTCTCTCTCTCTCTCTCTTTTCCTCTCTCGCTCTCTTCCTCTCTCTCTCTTTTCCTCTCTCTCCTCTCTTTCTCTGTATGTGTGTATGTGTGTGTGTGCATCACCATCACCATAGTTGTTGTCATCGCCATTGTTTCAACATCCACTTTTCTATGCTTGCCTAGGTCAGACAGAATTTGACAGGGAGGCACAAACACACACACACACATGCACATATACATGCAGACATACATACACTCATACATACATACATACTTAAATATAAGAGAACATTATTAGTCCTAAAATAATAGCATTAGTGGCCGCGAGTGTATATATATACACACATATATACACATACATATGCATATAAAAATTTGTGTGTGTATATATATATATATATATGTATATATATATGTGTGCATGAAGCTTTGTGATTGAATTTGGTAGGCGGAACTTACTGCCGTGTGTGTATATGTCTGTGCATGTGCTTGTGCCTCTTTCCCAGAGAGTGAGAGAGGGAAATATATATATATATATATATATATATATATACCTCCTTGCTCTCATAGCTGAATCTCTCCCAGAACTAGAGAAAAAATTTCAGGTGTGGAAGCAAGGTCTAGAATCTTAGGGCCTTAAAGTCAATGTAGCAGAAACCAAAATCCTAGTTGGTAGGAAGGTGGACAAATCACAAAGCCCTTCAGGTAGATGGCTCTGCTTGATCTATAGAAAAAAGTGTAGGTAGTAACTCAATAAGATGTACCCAGTGTAAGCAATGGACACATAAGAGGTGCAGCAATATCAAAGGAAGGTTAACTGAGATGATAGATTTTGTATGCGGTAGATGCACAGGGGTAATAAACACCGAAGATCTTCAGAAAACAGATTACAATACATGCCAAGGGAGAAACTAGAAGTAGTTGATAGCGTCCACTACTTAGGTGACCAAGTCTGTAGTGGGGGTGGATACTTTGAGAGCGTTGCCACTAGAATAAGAATAGCCTGGGCAAAGTTCAGAAAGCTCCTACCTCTGCTGGCAACAAAGGGCCTCTCGCTCAGAGTGAAAGGTAGACTGTCTGATATATGTGTGCAAACAGCCATGCTACACAGTAGTGAAACATGAGTCATGACTGTAGAGGACATACGTAGGCTTGAAAGAAATGAAGCTTGTATGATCTGCTAGATGTATAATGTCAATGTGCATATGCGACTGAGTGTAAGCACCCTGAGAGAAATGTTGGACATAAGAAGTATCAGATTTGGTGTACAATATATATATATATATATATATATATATATATATATATATGCTGTGATTGAGAAGACCTGGCAAGTAAAGTGAGACCACAGCCATGCATGTTCAACCTAGTTAAGAGTACCTCTGATGCATTGGGTGGTATGATATGCTTGAGTAGACCTGTTGAGTCAAGTAAAACCAATATAGTAGCTGTCGCCAGTTCCCTCAACTGGCTCCTATGCTGGTGGCATGTAAAAAGCACTATCCAAACATAATCAATGCGAAGACTGCTTGACTGGCTCCTGTGCCAGTAGTATGTAAAAAGCACCTACTACACTCTCAGAGTGGTTGGTGTTAGGGAGGGCATCCAGCTGTAGAAACATTGCCAGATCAGATTAGAACCTGGTGCAGTCACTGGATCTCCAGATCTCAGTCAAACCATCCAACCCGTGCCAGCATGGAAAATGAATGTTAAATGATGATGATGATGATATATATGCATCCATACATATATACATATTTACATATACACATATATATAAATATATATATATATATATATATATATATATATATATATATATATATATATATATATATATATATATATATATATATATATATATGCACACATGTGGTCTCTGAGGAAGTAGATGAGTGGCTTGTTAAAGCTGTACAAGCCATGTATACTGGTGCTATTAGTAGGATGAGAGTTGGCCATGAGCACACTGATGAATTTAGTGTACAAGTAGGGTTTCACCAGGGCTCAGTTCTCAGTCCACTTTTGTTCATCATTGTCTTCCAGGCCATAACAATGGAATTTAAAGCTGGTTGCCCATGGGAACTACTATATGCCAATGACCTCGTTCTTATAACAGAATATGAAATAGAACTGGAGAAGAAAGACCTGAAATCAAAGGGCCTTAAAGTTAATGTAGCAAGGACCATAGTTGTGGTGAGTAGAAAGTGGATAAGACTCTCTTTTTGTCATGTAAATGGCCCTGCTCAATATGTAGGAAAGGTGCTGGAAGAAATTCTATTCATTGCACCCAGTGCAAGCTATGGATATATAAGAGGTGCAGTGGAATCACAGGTAGGTTAACAAATAAAGTCACCTTCATATGTAGCAGATGCAGAGAAACAACAAGTACTAAGAACACATGGGGATTAGACACTCTCAAATGCTCAGGAGGCTCTCTTGAGGTTGTAGATTGTTTCTGTGACCTATGTGATCAAATTAGCAGTGGTGGAAGATATTCTGAAAATATTGTTGCTAGAATTAGAATAGGATGGTGAAAGTTCAGAGAATTATTACCTCTATTAACTATAAAACGACCCTCTCTCTCTCTCTCTCACACAAAGTGAAAGGCAGATTGTATGACGCTTGTGTATGAATGACTATACTCCATGGTAGTGAGACAAGAGCTCTGAATGCAAAAGACATATGTAGACTAGAGAGGATTAAAGCTAGTATACTCCAATGGATATGCAACATCAGGGTGAATGTACACCAAAGTACAAATGTGCTGAGAGAGAAGTTGGGTATAAGTGGAATGAGATGCAGCATACAAGAGAGAGGACTACATTACTTTGGACATGTGATGCATATGAATGAAGACAGCTGCATAGGGAGGTGCCAATTGCTTAAAGTTGATGGCACATGTGGAAGAGGGAGACTCAAGAAGGCATGGGATGAAATAGTGGGAGCTGATCACAAGATGTTGGGCCTTATGAAGGACATGACAATGGACCAAGATTTTTGGTGATATGAAGTCCTTGAGAAGACCCACTAACCTGAGTAAAACTGAATTCTGAGAGCACTGTGACCCACTCACATGTAACATTAAGCTTTCACACACCCTACCCCAATAAATCAAACTACATCTTTCTTTCTTTTCCTCTCCTCTTTCTCTCTCCTTCTCTTCTTCTTCTCTTCCTCACATTTCTTCTTTTTCATGCACCATGCTTATCTCTCCCTCCCCCAATCACTCCTGCAGCCCAAATCAATCCTCCCTGCCAATTGTATCATTGCTATCCTGTTGTCCCCTCCTCTATATACCCTGGTTTCACCAGTTACTGCATCTCCCTCTTCTCTCTCCATTCTCTTTTGCATTCACATGAATTTTTAACTCATACATTCTCAGTAATGTTCTACCTACCCTTTTAAATTCTTATCTCTATACCTTGAGAGAATGCCCTGGCATACTGCCACCTTCTCTCTTGCTCCCTCTCACCTTTACTGTCTCTCTTGCTCTCTCCCTCTGACTGGGGTAACTATATATCTCCTCTACAGCAAGACATGCTATATAATTTCTGTACAAGAAATATAGAATTATTTTTTTGTTATTGTTATCTAGAAGAAAGTGGCACATTATTTCAGATGACTGTGTTTTTTTGACTGTACTAGACACTGATATGATATCATTCTTGACATATTTTAAATGAGATAATGATGAATCTCCAAATATCTAGTGTTAATCAACTCAATGGTTAAATTCTGAGATGGACTAAAATATCTGAGATAGTACTTTATTTTATCAACCCCAAAAGAATGAAAGGCAAAGTTGACCTTAGTGGTATTTGAACTCAGGACATAAAATTGGAAGAAATGCTGCTAAGCTCTTTGTCTGAAACAGTGATTTTGTCAGCTCACTGCCTTCTTGTATTATATAACAAATTCAATTTTTTTCCCCCCTTTTAATGTCTTTGTTTGTCTTGTTTAATACTTTGGTATTTGTAAAAAAGCTTGGTTCACTTTCTGAAATTTATCTGATTTCTAAATTTCATGATTTCAACTTACTTGACAAGTACAACTCAAAGATTTTTTAATCTATTACTTATGCAATTTGTATTTAGGCATCATTATGCTTAAAGATATTTCTGTAATATGTCTTTAACAGCTAGATAATTTAGCAATCAGATATTCACACCAAAGAGCATAAATAGTCTTCTGCTGATATAGTTGACTGGGTATTTTTAAAGTTTATTTGAATTTGCTTAGATATTTTTAATATTAGCTTGAATTTTTATTAATGAAGTTACAAGATGGTTACAGTTCTCCCTTTAATCGATAACTAGTACCAAAAGATACAGGATAAATTAAATATTTTATCACATAGCATATGAAACAGTAGTAAAAGCATATGGCCTAGTGATTAAGTGCATTCATGATTGCAAAATCATAGTTTCAATTCCTAGACTGGATGATACATCGTGTTCTTGAGCAGAATACTTCATCTCATGCTGTTCCAGTCCCCTCAGTAGTAAATGAGTAACCCTGTGATAGACTGATGTCATATTCAGTGTGGAATGTTGTGATTGCAGTGTACCAGAGTTTTGTCTTCTTTCAATAGAGTGTTATTTACAGAATTTAGTGTTATTAACAAAATTATGTATACATTATACCATATAGGGTAAAAAGGCAAGAGTATAGATAAAGACCCCCTTCAGTCACAAATGACCATAGGGTTGCACTTAGAAAGTTCTCCAAAACACAAGTCCAGGCAAGGTTGTTTGAAGAAGAGCAGCAGTCACCCATGCATATCAGTCTCTCTTCTCCATGCCAGCAACATTGTCCAAGAGAAAGGCGAAAGCTGATATAAATTGGCACCAGTGACATCACAGTTCATTTCTACGCTCTAACCAATGAGTCATGTGCCTTCACATTATACAATAAATATATAACATAACTGATGTTATATGTTAAATGTGTAAAATTTTAGTCTTGCTATGAAGATTAGTTAAGATATATTTTCTGGTCAAATTGCATGATTAGTTATAATTAAAATCTTAAAACTCCAATATATGCTTATTAAGATCTTCTGAATTTGAACTTTAGATCATGCATGAATAATAGGTGAATATAAATGTACAAATACTATTTCTGTAAGCAGGAGAGAAATGCATGCTGACCAACTTGAGCATAGTATATTATTTGTAACTAATAATTTGACATGAGAGAGGTGATTTCAGAACCACAAAGCAACAAATTAGATACTCTACTCTCTGGTATTATTAAAACAATTTTGGTTGGATTTTTAGAGCAGCAAATGAAATGCTATGTAGTATTTGTCTAGGGGGTTTCTGCATTGAGTACAAATGTTTGTGAGATCAACTTTGCTTTTCATCTCAAATGGGGGAGGAAGCAACTGTTGATGAAATATAATACTTGTTACCTCTGCCAAGAAAGGAGGTTATGTTTTCATCGGCACTGGTTTGTCCGTCTGTCCGTCTGTGTGCAAAATAACTCAAAAAGTTTTGAACAGCATTTGATGAAACCTGCAGGAAAAGTTGGTAATGATACAAGGAACAGATGATAAAATTTTGGTAGTGATCCAGGAATTTGTATGGATTCTTGAAGGATTTTTCATTTGCTATATTTACTTTACAAGAAGTATTACAATGTTATGTTCTTTGATTATCTCCCTTGAAAACACGTTCATTGTTTCTGCTTAACCCATGGTGGTGTTGCTGTTTCCAAAGCTTATTTTCGTTTCTCTATTAGTAATTTTACTCGCGTATCTATCTTAAAATGAGCTGTTTGGCGGAGGCCTGTGGAGGATGACATGACAAGCCTTGGCTATTGGGATCAACTCAAAAAAGCTCAGGCTTTGCTCCTGCCACTGCCACTGTGAGTTCTATATCATCTGTATGATGTGGAAAATATTCCATCAGCATTGCTCATCCTTAAAATTCATCCTAGGCTTGTCCCCTGTGCCATCCGTCTACTACAGAAATGTTTGTGTCGTATCACAACACTATTACAGAACTATTTCACCTCAATTGGCCCTGCTTCTTCAACATCGTGCCAGACACACATAAAGGAGGAAAGTAACTTCACAGTATTCAAACAATCTCTAGATGATTACCTCCAACAAATACCAGATAAACCACCCACACCCAGATATGTCTCTGAAAACAATAACCCTCTGCTTGAATGGGCTACAGTTCCCCAGAACTGACTGTGTATCTCTTCCAGGTGGTGCTATTAAATTAGACATGGCCTGAGTCAACTTCGGTCGAAACGTATCCAAGTAATCTAATTTATGCTGTAACCTTTTAATCAAAGCATGACAACGTGGGTAGAGGCTGATATCTTAACATTTCTTAACAAAATTATTAAAGATTTATATAGAACTACATTCAGAGTACGTCTATAAGCTATTGTATTTAGACCTGCTTTTTATCCTCAAACTGTTCTGTTTTGTAGATGCAATTTTTTTTTTTTTTTAATAAAGCATTCTGAAATTAGAAAAATAAAAAATCTGCAACAATCTCAGTCCCATGAGTATCGGATAATGGATTTTCAACTGTGTAAAGAAATTGATTGTGGTGATCGTGGTTTTGATGGTGATTGTGGTGAAAGCAGAGACAGTGTTGATGATGACGATGGTCGAGATAAGTATGGGAGGAGGTTATGCTTTTGCCAGTGTTGGTTTGGGAAATTGGGCGATTTTCAACATGCGTGTATATGGGTGGAAATGAGCTGCTTGGCGGAGGTCAGCACTCTCTGAGTGCTTTTATTAAATATTGAAGTTGATGGTATTCCTTCCTCCAAAAACCATGCGCCTATGTTAGAAACAATTATTAAAAGACTCTTTCCTACATCAGCTCAACTGCGCTGTTTTAATCTATTTGACTGAAAATATCTTCTGTTACTAATTCCGATTACATTTTAGAAAGTCAAATTAAAGACTACGTATATTTCACAATAGTTCATGTTAATATCTAAAACTGTTGAGAGAAAAAAATTATCCAATGATATTTTATTTGAAAATTCATAAATGCTTTGATTTAATTGAGATGCTATTCACCGTGGGTTCATAACTTAAACTAAATCCTTTTATAGATCCCAAACATCTTTTTTCTTAAAATAAGCTTAACTGTCTTTTCTTCAGACAGCTGGCCGAACATTGGGTTTATATTGTAGCTATGTACTATAAATTTTTCGTTGGTATCATCATAATAATATTCTCCTACAGCTTCTCACCATTGTCACTGTCTAAATAGTCACTGCCATGGCTAAATATTCATATTTTTTCATATAGCCTGAACCTTTCATCATCATCCTTCAACCAAATTATGGTTGGTCAAAACTCCATTGACAATCCCTTTCCACACTACACGGTCCTGCATTGCTGTGTTCAGATCTCTAATATCGAGCCCTGAATCCGAGAAATGTCAGTTTCCTGGAGAAAACACTTCCAGAGGAATACCATAGGGATGAGATAACCTCTTTCTCTGCTCCATGACAGTAGCCAGCAAATTGTAGCCATTTCTGCTTTAACTTGAGGAACATTAGCATCACAATTCTGTAGATGTTATTAAGTGTTGGGTGTGATCTCCAATTGATGTTGTGTATCTTTTTGAGCAGACTGGTATATGTTCCATCTACTTGTTTTTCTAAGAGAGCCAATAAGGTCCAGATCTCTGATCCATAGAGAAGGACCAGCTCAATCAGTGTTTTAAATGTTTTAACTTTTAACATGGTTAGAAGGTTTGTGTGCCAGATCTGATCAAGTCTGTTACATGCATGCCAAGCAAGAGCTTCGCAGATACAAAAGTCCTTTTGGGGGTCTACTATGTGTGATCCAAGATATTTGAAGTTATCAAAGTTTTTGATTGGTATATTATTGAGTGATTTAAGTTCAGTTAATTTGGAGGAGGTTGTGATAAACTCTGTCTTACTCTAATTGCAATAAAGGCCGACCTGGTCTGCTACTTTCTCCAGTGCTTGTAACAATGATTCTGCATCAATAATACAATGGGACATCAAGGCAAGATTGTCAGCAAAGTCAAGATCAGTTAAATATTGTGCACAATGCCGACTGCTCTGGTGGGGTTTCAAAAGGTGTCCCTTTTCCTCCATACTATCTAGAGAAAGGCGTAGAACATAGTCGAGAACAATGATGAGCAAGAAAGGAGTGAGTGTGTCACCCTGCATTTACCTGCTTCAACTTCAAAGAAATCAGTCTCTCCATCAAGAGATATAACTGTGGCAGTGGTGTTTGTGTACAGCGCTCTGATAGCATCAACAATTCTGGGAGGAATACCATAGAGTGCAAAGATTTTAAACATAAGATCTCTGCTGATGGAATCAAATGCTTTGCAAAAGTTGACAAAACAGATTATGACGCTCTTGTTAAACTTTTTCATTTCTTCCAGCATGCAATGGACAGGGAGGATTTGAGCAGTTGTTGACTCACCCCTTCTAAAGCCATTCTGATTCTTATGAAGAAGTGGATCAAGCATAGGTACAATCCTATTAAGCAGAAGTTTGTTATAAACTTTTGCTGCAATTGGGATCAGAGTAATGCCTCTATAATTTGCTGCACTTGTTAGATCACCTTTTTTGGGGACAGGAACAATTCCACCCTTCAACCAAGATGTTAGAGGTAAATGATGTGAAAATGTGTCATTGCAGAAACCTAGTAAGGTTTCATGAAATATTGGATCTTTCTACAGTAATGTTGGCATGTTATTGAGTCCTGGAGATTTATTGTAAGCAAAACCACTGAGAGCTACTTTGAGCTCAACCAATGTGAAAAAGTCCGTGTTGATGTCTAATACATTAGATATTTGGTGTAGAGGAAGTGGAAGAATGCTAGTTTGTGGTGGTTCTCCAAGAAGTTTCTGGAATTGGTCAAACCAGTTGGCCTTGCACTTTTCAGAGGAACCACCTTTAAGCCTGATGGAGGGCTTAAATTTTTTTCCAGTTAGTGTGTTTATTAATTTCCACACTGCAGCATGTTGCTTTGCAGTATGCAAGTTCGCAATTTTGTTAATCTCAGCTAGAAAGTAATCTGTTTCTACATTGGCTTATGCCTCATCTAGTGTTCCTTGAACTTTGGAAGCATCTTTGAAGTTATTTTTAGTAGGCCTCTGTTTGTGTCTAAGTTTTGATCTTTCTAGATACTTCCTTGTTTCTCTCATATGGACATCTTCATGAATTGATCTGTGCTTTATTCTTTCCTTCTTTGGTAGTTTTGAAAGGGCAATTTCTTCTGTGGTTGTTATGAGGTTATTATATTGTGTTTCAATGTTGTCAGTGTGCTCTGAGAGCAGTTCAAAACGATTTTTAACATCCACTACAAATGAGTGCGCTAAGTTTTTATCTAATGATATCTTGGGCCAGTCCACCTGTTTCATGGGCTTTTGGACTGCTGGTTTTGATGATCTAAGGCTGAGAACAGTGTATATGGAAACAACTCTATGGTCTGAGCCAATAGATGCAAAGGAAGAGAATGCCTGTCCATTTCGGACACTGTTCTTCCATTTGTTTCTCACAAGTATGTAGTCAATTTATAATTAAGATCCAGATAGGTGCTAGAATGTCCACAAATGCTTTGGGTGTTTCATGAACTTTGTGTTTGCAATCTGAAGTTGGAACTCATGATCAAAATCAATCAGTTTTTATCCCGTTCTAGTTAATCTCCTTGTTATAGGTGAATAGAACATCATCCCTCCCTATTTGGCCATTAAAATCACCTGCTATAACAAGGAAGTTGTGAGAAGGGATACTTTCCATTACTCCCTTCAGATCAGGGTAGAAGTCATCTGCAAGTTTCTCATCACTTGTGTTAGTTGGGCAGTAACATGCAATGAATGTGGTTTGAGGGTTACTACTCAGCTTGGCAACACTTATGCGGTGAAATATTTTCTCAACAGAGAGCAAGTTCCCTGAGGCTCTTGGAGATAGGAAAATATCAACACCACCTATAGATACCAACTTATTACAACCTCTGCTATTAAAAATTCCCACCTGGGAGTTTTAAATAGCAGAGGTTGTAATAAGTTGGTATCTATCAAGGTTGGTATACTTCAAATTTGTGTCAGGGTGATGATGCCTGTGTTCTTGGATGCTCAAGATATCAACTTTGTTTTTCTTTACACATTGCAGAAGTTCTTGTTTTCTGCTTGTCTTTGATAAAGTTCGTGAGTTAAAGGTGCTGTTAACAACAGGTCTTTTGCACTTCATAAATTTGTTTGTTGTTCCTGCATCTACATCTACCTCTTCATAGCTACCCTACTCTAAATAGTTTAGAGGTAGCTGGTCATACGTTTCTTGGGAAATAAGGTGAGAATTTGGAACTGAAGAAGCAGGGGCTTGAACCCTGGTACTGCAAGTGGACATCATGGTAATTCTTTTGGTAGCTGATATAGAAGTGGATCACCAGTTCTTCATCCTGGTATTTTTACATACATCATCTCAAGGGATGAGGTAAATTTATCCATGAGGTAAATTTATCCCACACCAGACACCAACTTGGTATTTCAATTCTGCAGCTGGTTTTTCTTATAAGAGATTTTCTCCTCCTAGCAGGCTGCCTTCAGCTCAGCTCAGGGAGTCCTGTCTACCCCATTCCATCTATGCAGTGCATGGACGTTATGCCATGAGGGGTGTACCCCCACATACCCCAATCACAGATAGAAAGATGAAGAAGATAAAATAGAGATAAGAGAATAAAATAAATTTGGGATGTAAAAGTACATGTAAAAGTATATAAAAAATTAAAAATTTTATACAATATATAAAACACAACACTCACAAAAATACACACACAAAATACACACACGATACACACACATGCGCGCATGCACACACATACACACACTCACACAAATTTTCACACATGCATCACAATCAAACATTGTTGAATTGGTCGTTGACTACACAGTAGTTCTTCTGCCCTTTGATGAGTCTTACAGATGTTCCATAGGCCAGACTGCACATTGATTACACAAGATCATTTAAGGGTTCATATTATCTTGTTTTGGTGGATAGTTTTACAAAGTAGTCTGAAGTGCATAAGTATAAAGAGCCGACATCTGCAGTTATAATTAGTTTTTTACATGAATTGTTCACCAGATATGGTATTCTGGATACCATTGTGTCTGATAATGAAACTCAATTTACTTCAGACAAATTCAGAAAATTTTGTCACCACTCCACCATATCAAATGAACAAGTGGAGCGTTTTGTTGACACCTTCAAGAGGGCAGTGAAAAAGGCAAACGATGATGTGATGTCTGATTTTGTACTTCAATAATTTCTATGAGTGTACCAAGTAACACCTGTTCCAAATGCACTGTAAGGAATATCACCTACAGAATTGATGTTTGCTACAAAAGTCAGATCTGTCTATGATAAGCTGATACCGAATGAAAATAAAAAAAAGGTGAACAACAAAAATACTGCAAAATTCTTCAAGTTAGGTAACAAAGTTTTTTAAAACCTATAAATATGCTATGGTAAAGAAAGCTGGGAGGATAGTGTAATAATTAAACAAATTGGAAGAATGTTATTCCTGGTAAAAGGAAAAAATGTTGAACACAAAAGACTAAGAAAAGATTCACAGATAAAACGAAATGAAATCCCCATGGAAGTATTGTATGACATTTTTGAGGTACTAACACCAAAACAATTTGAAACTGTATGTTCTAGCACTGGAAAATGGAAAAGAATGGAAGCATTGGAATTGAACCCTAAGTGGAAGAGACATTAAACTCTGAGTGGAGTTCAATTCTCAAAAGGGGAGAAGATGGGGAGACTGATTCTAAAACAGGGAGATGTTGTGGAAGGATTCCAACCACCCCGCAAGTGACTAAAGGTAGACTGTCTCATTGCTATAAAACAAAGAACTGTGAGTGATTGGCAGTTTGTGTTGATAGCAGTTCACTGTGAGCCTTTGATATAGTGTTGACGCTTGTGTAATAGTAATAGTAGTACGTCGTGTATATATGTTCTTTTCCCCTGCTTCATTATATTATATATCCAATACAAGGATATAAAAATAACTTAAAGTTAGAATATATAGTCAAGACATATAATCAAGACAAACATAGAACTGAGAATAGGGTTTCACAATCTTCTAAAACTTGTAGGAAATCAAGAACATAAAAGAAATTGGGGTTCCACAAGCGGACCCTAAGGGGATTTTAGACACAAGAATCACGAATGAAAAAGTTATTCCATTTAAAATCAAATATACTTGTATTGAAAGCTCCAGTGATTCATGAAAAAAACATGATATAAAATGTTCTGAATAGTGAAATATATTTCAATCAGATATTGACAGCTTTGTCTCTCAAGAAGCATAAATTGTACTATGGAGATGTCATTCAGATTTGACTGCAATTTTGTAATAAAGAACTCTACTATGGAAAAGAAAAGCTCTCTCTGCTTTGAAGGATGTTGGAGGAAGAGTACTGAGAACAAGGAACAATTTCTGCAAGTTAACAATTTGACGTCCAGTAATCTTAAGCATTTTCATTTCTTTGATTGGATGATTGAGGACTCTCATGATTGTTTTCAACAGTTTTGTTAATGGAGTTTTATTTTGCTGAACAAATTGTTTCAGTTATCATGGGCTTGATTTCAAAATGGCAAGTAAGAGTTTCTTTTGTTGAAATGATGAACATTCTCTTATACAGTTTCTCCGTGATATTTTGCAATGAGGTCTCTAATAGTGAAATTAGAAATGAGTAGTTTGCATCCAAAACATCTCTCAAAAAATGGTTTGTTAAAATACCTCATCAAGTCCTTCAGAATTTAATTCCTTTGCTCTTTTGTTAATTTTCTTGATACATCTCTTAGTAAGAGAGACACTGGAGTATTTTGTCAATTTAATTCTAGAATAGATATGCTTTCTACAGAGATCAAGGTAGGATCTCTTTGGCCAAGGTTTACAATTCCAATTTTATATTTCTTGTATTGCTGATGCATCAGCATGAAAAGTATAAAATTCATTGTCTGAAAAACTCGAGAGATTACTCCAAATCAATTGTAACTTTTGCAATGCTATTTTTAAGGAACAATATTCATTCTAACATCTCAAATAAATAATTCCATCTTGTCTTAATGACATTGATTTATTGCTATTTATGTACATGCTCCTCTTTAACTACTAAAACTGAAATATTTCAATTTTTGTTGGAGATCTACAAATGAAGTAAGTATTGTTTTTGTTTTTTAATATTGCCAATGTCTAAATTTATTAAGTAAGAGGATCATCTGTAATAGGAACTATTTCACAAAGTTTAGTAGTATGATACAGATAAGCATAAATATTAACTGCATTTATATAATTTTCATCAAATGTACCTCCAAACTTTTCATTGTCATTGTAAGAGTCAATACTTAATTTAGCTTGCTTACAATTTGATTCAGTTCTTTTTTAAAGATCTCACAAACAACCAAATGAAGTCCATGTGATTAACACAATTGATGAATCTCGCAAATACGATTTTTATGAGTGGAATACTCACTGCATCTCTTATTTTTGGATTGCTTCCTGATTGGTGTGTCTGAAAATTAGTTGAACACAAATACTACTGCAAATATATTTGTTTCCATATCAAAGTTATATTCAGAAAGGACATATTATCAGAAAATGCAGTCAGGTTATATATAATCAGAATATACAGCCAGCACATACATTTAGGCTATACAGTCAGGTTTTAGTCAGAACATACACTCAAAGTATTTTGCCAACCAATAACCATATTCCTATTTCCATATTTGAAATGAAATTAAATGAAGTGTATACTATTGTAGAAACCAAAATCTGATATTTATATTTATTATATTTACAGTTGTGTCAGTAACCACACTTATGGAAACATTACATACAACAGCACAAAAGATGAATGTTACCTTTATCCAAATAATGGGACAGGATTTAATACTACAGACAGAACTGAGGAAACAATTGCCTGTAAATCTTGGGTATATGATAAATCAGATTTTACGGCTACAGCTGCAACAGATGTAACTATACTTTCGGAATTATATTTTGTATTTTAGTTAACAGGAATGATAACAGCTACTGAGTAAACATCCTAGTTTTTGCTATTTCTGTCTGTCTGTTAGTCTGTCTGTCATTCTGTCTGATGGTCTGTCTGCCTCTGTCTGTCTGTCTGTCTGTCTTTGTCTCTGTCTCTCTCTCTCTTATTTGATACATTCTTCCATTTTCTTTAGGACTAGTCCATAATACAAGAGATGTTATGCACTCAACACAAGCAAATCTACATTTGACTCAGGTCCCTATTCATGGCAGAATCTATTACTATATATCTAGTAGATCCTCATTAACTTGTGAAATGTATGTCTTTAACAAAACTCTTCTAAGATGAGCAAAAGACTCTGTAGATTTATAATAATGTGGTTCTACAGAGTGTCCAGTGGCATATATGTTCTCAAAGAATGTTGCCATTGAAATATCTCATTATTACTTACTTTGTAATGTTATTTCAATGACCAGAATTTATAAGTTTTGTTAAAGATAAGATTTTTGAATGTTTCTTTAGTTTTACTATTATTTCATTCATTGTTACTGCATGTTGTCATTGTTGTTTAGGTTAGATCATCACTAATGCAGCAGACTTATGATCAAAAGGATTCCAGGGATGGTCATAACTGGAATGTTATTGATCATGAGCTTGCATGATTAGTACTGATCCTTATTTAAACAATAACAATGACAACAACTCATAGCTGTATATTTCATGGAACAACATATGAGTGCAGGTACATAAACAGATACATGCTCAAATATATATACATATATATATCATAATCATCATTTAATGCCCGTTTTCGATGCTGGCATAGGTTGGACGGTTTGACCAGGCTGGCTTGCTGCACCAGACTCCAGTCTGATTTGCTTTTTATGGTTGGATGCCCTTCCTAATGCCAACTACTCTGAGAATGTAATGGGTGCTTTTACATGCCACCAGCACAGGCACCACTTACATGAAACCAGGGTGTTTTTATGTACCACCAGCATGGGTGCTGATCTGCATGATCGGTACCTGTCATGACTGTGATTTTGCTTGGCTTGATAGGTTTTCTTCTCGAGCATGACATAATGCCAAAGGTCTCAGTCATTGCCTTCACAAGACCTAACACTCGAAAAGAAAGTCACTTTACCTCTGTGAGGCCCAATGCTCGAAAGGAACTCAGCCACATTACCTTCATGAGGCCCAACACTCGAAAGGAATTCAGCCACTTTGCCTTCATGAGGCCCAATGCTCGAAAGGTGTTCTTTACATGCCACCAGCATGGGTGCACTTGGCTTGACAGGTCCTCTCAAGCACAGCACATTACCAAAGGTCTCGATCATTAGTCATTTCTTCTGCGAGGCTCAAAGTTTGAAGATCATGCTTCACCACTTCGTTCCATATCTTTCTGGGTCTGCCTCAACCACAGTTAGAAACCAGCACTTCTTTACACAGCTGTCCTCGTCCATATGCATCACATGACCATACCAGTGCAGTTATCTCTCTTGTACACCACATCTAATGCCTCTTATGCCTAACTTTTCTCTCAAGATGCTTACACTCTGTTATACATGCACACTGACATTGCACATCCAGCGAAGCATACTGGCTACATTTCTTTCAAGCCTGTCCTCAGTGGTCACAGTCCATGTTTCACTATCATGCAGCATAGCTGTTTGTACACAGGCATCAAACTATCTGCCTTTCACTCTGAGAGAGAGGCCTTTTGTTGCCAACAGGGGTAAGTGCTCTCTGAACTTTGCCCATCCTAATCTTATTCTCACAGCTATGCTCTTGGAGAATCTACCTCTGCTACTAACTTGGTCACCTAGATAATGGAAGCTATCTACTCTCTCTAGCTTGTCCCTCTGGCAGTTGATGGAGTCTATTTTCTGCTAATTTTCAGTGTTTATTGTATCAGTGCATCTTCCACATACAAAAGCTAGTTTTCCTATTACCTTCCTCTGATATTGCTGCACTTTATATGTATCCCAAGCTTACACTGGGTGCATCTTATGGAGTTTCTACCAACACCTTTTCTACAGATTGAGCAGGGCCATCTACTTGATAGGACTTGTGATTTGTCTGCCTTCCTATTGACTAAGACTTTGGTTTTTATGAGGTTAACTCTAAGGCCTTTTGATTCTAGACCTTGCTTCTACACCTGAAATTTCTTCTCTAGTTCTGTCAGTGATTCAGCCATAAGAACAAGGTCATCAGTGTAGAGGAGCTCTCAGGGGGCAGCCTGTCTTGAATTCCTCTGTTATTTCCTCAAGGACTATGATGAGCAAGAGGGAGCTGAGGACTGATCCTTGGGGAACCCCTACTTGTATCCTGAATTCATTGCTATACTCATTGCCAACCTTCACCTTACTGATAGCATCCCTGTACAGGGCTTGTACAGCTTTCACCAATCACTCGTCTATCCCTAGTTTTCACATTGACCACCAGATAAGGGACCAGGGACCCTGTCAAAGGCTTTCCCCAAATCAACAAAAGCCAAGGACAGAGGTTTATCTTTAGCTATGTATTTCTCCTGCAGCTGCCTCGGCATTACCTTTATCTTTGTAGCAGTTGACTATGGTGTTGCTACACCAGTCATTGAGTATGACCCTTTCGTGAACCACCTGATTTACACTACAGGTGATTAGACCATAACCAACACCATCAGATATTTTAAGCATCTCAGCAGAGATTCCTGGTGGGGTCGGGGGATTTTCCTGTCTTCATATCCTTAATTGCTCTATCTACCATGGAACTGTCAATTCAGGTAGCTGGTCCCTCAGTTGGGTCAACATTTGGCAGACTCTCCTCCCACTCATTCTCAACGTTCAGCAGTCTTTCATAACGGCATTTCCAAACCTCTTTCTTTGCAAAATCATTACACGCAAGTCCACCATCATCCATATGTACACATTTCTCTCCTCTGACATCATGGTTTTCTCTCACACTGTCCTTTGGTCCTCACATCATTGAACATAGGCAAACTTCTTTCCTGCTTCTCTCTTGGCTAGATATACCTGCATCCCTTCTGGCAGTCTGATACAGAACCCTGCTACCCTTGTTCTTCCAGGTCTTCCAGGCCTGTTTCTTAGCTCTAATGGCCCTGTATACCACATTGTTCCACCACCATGTTACCCTAGGTCTGGATGGGACTTTGCACCAGCCACAGATTTGGTCTGTGGCACTCAGCCAGCTGTCCCTCAGAAATTCCCAGTTACCTTCTATGTCACAAGTCTGTAGTTCCTCCTTCCTTTCCACGAATTTCTCAGTTATGATGTCCCTAAATCTCTGACCATATGAACGGTCCTTAAACTTCCAAATCCTTCTTTTCCAGATTTGTTTATTTCTTGGCACCCTTCTGCCCTGGAGTATAAAGTCACTAATGACTAGTCTGTGCTGGGAGGTACATTCCTCACCAGGGAGGGTCTTTGTATTTAGGAGCAACCATGCATTACTTTGTTTGGTGAGAATGTAATCTATCTGGCTAGCACAGACACCTGATTAGTAGGTTATCAGGTGGCTGGCTGGCTTCCTGAAGTTCATGTTACAGATCAAAACGTTATTTGTATCACAGAACTCCAGTAACCTTGTTCCCTCTTTGTTTTGGGAGCCAAATCCATGGCCCCTATGCACACCATAGAAGATACCAGGCTGCCATCTGACATGCCCATTCAAATCCCCAGCCACGAAGAGGAGATCATTGTCACTCGTTTTTGAGGTAGCCTGCAAAAGAATGTCATAAAAGTGGTCCTTCTATTCATTTGGTAGGCCTGCTTGAGGGGCATAGGCAAAGATAATTGTCACTATGCTGTTCTGTAAGACTAACCAAAGCTTAAGCACTCTATCACCCATTCTGGCTACCCTATGACCTTATCCACCCATTCCTCTGCAAGTAGTATTCCCATGCCACCTACCCCATCACTGTTACCTTCCCAGAAGATTTTTATATCTATGTCTTGCCTGTGAGGAACCTGGCTAAAGCTCCTCTTCACCTTACCTCTTGGATGCAACATACATTAATACACCTCCGTTCAAGCATCTCAACAATCTTGCTAGACCTACCTTTCAATGTGTGTACCTACATTGATAGTGCCAAGTCTGAAAACTGGGAAAGGGATGTGGTAGGGAACATGAGAAGGAGTGATATTATTCAGCATCTGAAGAAAAGGATTCCATATTTGTTTTAAAATGTGGAAGGCCAGTTTATAGGATTATCTTAGGTTTCCCATCCATAAAGGGTCTAACTTTATGGTGTATCATCAGATCCCAAAACCTGTTGGCCCAATGCCTCTTAAGAATATGGAGGAGGGAATGCCTTACTACTCAAAGGTAACAACGATGTTTATCTCCCTTGGCTATTGGTTATTAGCTATTGACTTCTGACTGTGCCGCCATCTTGTGGGCTCCATAAGGCTAGCAGGAATCTCCTAAAATGTAAACATGGCTCAAAAATCTCTGTTCTAGAGTTAAGGATGTTCCCTGGTTCATGGGAGTCCTTTAGGATTCTCACCCATTCTGCTATGCATAATTTGCATCGTTTTGTCCTGTTGATGTAGGGGCCTGGGTTCCGGAGGATTTTCCATGAGATCGAGTATGGAATTCCATCCTCTCTCAGTTGCCATACATGGTTGGCTAATGACGTTACATTATCTCCTTTTCAGAACTCTGAAGGAGGATCTGTGGTTGGAGAGATGCTACTTGAATGAGTTTCCGGAACATCTGATGTATCTCTGTGGGTGGGTGTTGTTGGCACTGTGTCTGTATCTACTGGTGTTGCTGTTGTTATCGTTGTTGTTGGAGCTGGGATTACTGGAGCTGGTAGTGACGGCAGCAGTGATGGTATCGCCACTGCTGGTGATAGTGAAGGTGCTGTTGTTATTGTGACCCTCGTCATTGGTTGGAGAGTTGTCATTGCTTCTAGAGATGTCATTAGTGATGGCTCTGCTGGTGTTTCTGCTAGGGCTACTGTCGCTGATGCTGCTGTTACCATTATTGCTATTATTGCCCTTATTGCTGGCAGTGGCACCAGCAGTGGACCTGTTGCTGCTGCTATAAGGACTGTCATGTCTGCTACTATGGACGTTAGAGAAGCTGTTGATAATGCTGCTGCTGATGGCGATGTTGCTGTTGTTGCTGCTTTCGATGCCATCAGGAGAACTACTAATGCTGTTATTGTTGTTGTTGTTAATGTTGTTAAATGTGGTAATGGTGGTAGCATTGCTGGTCCTGTTTCTGTATCTATGGCTGCTACTGCCAGGATTTGCTAGTACTTCGGTTTCATAGATGACCCCTTTGATTTCACAGTGGCTTCCCACTGGGCATATGTTGTGGTCCCTTCATGAACATCCTGCCTCTACCCACGGCCTAGGGGCGCTAACTAAAATGCTCTTAATATTGGAGACACAGCTAAAAGAGACTCTAACATTGTATCTGTTGAAAATGGGCCCATACCTATGGGAGCTAGTGAAATGTTTATCTATCAATTTAAGGAATATTCTACCTATGGGCGTTTTTGTGTTAACAGAGGGGTGGGGAGCAAACAAAAGATATTTCTATGGCATTTCCTTCTGTGGTTGTTGGTATGTAGGAGATGCGGTCCCTAAATCTGCTGGCAGCTAGGGCCTGTTATAGTAAGGAGCCACTGCATTGAAAATCTGTTGGTTGGAGGAAATGTTTGTGACCCTCTTGCTAACACCCTTCACCAGGCTTTTGAACATGATGAGAGGGTGACAGGAGACTGTGTTGATGTACGTTAGCCTCTCGTTTGGTTTGCGGCAGGGCCTGTATGTACTGGAGCCCAAGTCGAGCGTAACGTCTAAGAAGTCTGTGGTTGTGAGGTTGGTCTCTATGGTGATTTTCAATCCCATGGAGGCAAGTGTGCTGATTAGATCTTTTCTAAGCCTATCAAGTGTATTCCCACTTGCTCTCCTAGAGATGGCCAGAGCATCATCTTTGTAGAGACCAAAGAGGACAGGAGAACTTTTTCTTAAGTGTATTGAGGATATACAACCTGATGAGGTTGCATACGTCAGTGCTGTCGATGGCCCCCATCACTACGTCAAAGGAGCTCATGGGGTTGGATTGCTTGACCCATGCCAAACCTTTGTTGAACAGCACTGTTTTTCTGGCATGCATAATGACATCTATATCTATGTCGTTAATGTTAGTGAAGCTCCTAGTGAAAGAAAGTGCCTTGGCCAGTAGTCCTCTTGATATAGACAGGTAAAAGTCGACTATATCAAACTGGGTGAACCTTGCTCTGCCTCTTCCCTTGTTGGTGTTAAACCATGCAGTCACTTCATTGGTGTTGTGCCACAGGGAAAGGTTGGTGGCCCTCCTTATGTCATTATTTATATTTCTCAATATGGGCTTGCTTGCCAGACTGATCTCAAATTTGGCCAGATTGATCAGGCAGCACTTAGGCTTTGAGGCAAAACTCAGTTTATGATCTTTTATGGGAATGAAGGCGTTTCTTTTAGCTAGAATCTCTACCCTATCCACTATCTCTAGTTCGTTAGCTTACTTTGTGGCTTCACTGTTCATGTCATTATATGTATGTGGGGAAGCAGACCTATAATTTTGTGTGACATTGTTTTCTAGTAGTCTATCATATTTTAGGGTGTCTATCCGATTTCAGTTTCCATCTTATCAGAGAAGATTAGGGACCTATCTGAGTTTTTTTAGCAATCTAATGTCGGCCTGGAGCTTGTGCTGGAAGGATCAAGAGGACTTATGGAATTTCAGCTTGGGAATAATGCCCAGCAGGTCTGCCTCGAAGGGTTCGAGGTCCTTGATTTTGGGTGGGCATTTCCCTCGATTTGATTCCATAGTTGTTGCTCTCCAGGGATGGCGTGGCTAGGTCATGGTAGAATGCTTTCCACCTCATGCACCTAATTATGTCCATTATCTTTTCCAGCAGCATTCGAGTTTACAGCAAACTTCTCTGAGACAGGCGATTTTGAGAAGAAAAATCCCAGGTCGATCTCGAATGTCTCATTGTGCAGAGAGCTGCCAAAGTGTGGGGAACACTATGGGACAAAGTCTCTTGATGTTGATGTGTTGATTGGCTCTACAGTTGAATATTTCACAAACCAGAGTCAGAAAGATTTTAAAACAAGACCTATACTTGTATCCATATAAGCTGCAGCTAGTGCAGCAATTGCTTCCACCAGATAAGATGCAAAGAAAAACTATTAGTGATTGATTTGTCAATATGTGCAGAGAGGAAGAGGATTTTATCCATCACTTGATCACATCATATAAGGTTCATTTTAACCTTTCTGGTTATGTTAATAACCAAAATTGTAGGCTTTGGGGTTGTGGAAGTCTTCAAATAGTGCATGAAAGGCCTTTGCACAGTAAGAGGGTTAGTGTGGTATGCAGTGACTTATGCATGTGTGATTGGTCCTTACTTTTTTGAGGATGAACATGGTGCAGCTGTAACAGTAACTGCTGTGCATTATGACCATATGCTGAAGACATTCTTCTTTCCAGAGTTACAAAGGCTTGCCCTGACAGATGTGGGGACAGCAAGATGGTGCCATTAGTCACTAGTCAATGACAACTCCTCGAGGATAATTCCCTGGACATCTCATTTCAAGATTTGGTGATATCCATGGCAATCCAGATCACCAGATCTAACCCCATTGGACTACTTTTTGTGGGGTTATCTCAAGGATAAGGTATCTGCAAAAAGGCCTCACACAATAGTGGAACTAAAACAAAGCATCCGTAGAGAGATTGCAGCCATTCCAATTAATATGCTAAGCTGCAGTGTGCTTGATAAGAGAAAGCAAGCTTGTGAATGTTCTCTTCGTGGTGGTGAACATCACTAGGATGTAATATTCAAATCTTAGATAATATGCTGAACTCCTGTATATCAGTTATGTAATAAATATATTTGGTACTCTATGATACTAACATTTAAAATGTGTCCTATCATTACAGCTCACCCTGTATATATATATGAGGGGGTGTTCATTAAAGGTTTCCCTGGACCCACTTCCCAAATACTGGGATAAATGAAACTTGGCATAATTATTAGTCCTTGTCTACATGGCCACCACCGATGGTGACACATTTCTCTCATTGCTTTATGCAGCTGTGAAGACCTCATCTGTAGAAATCAGTAGGTTGCGTCTGGAGCCAAGAATTAAGTGCATCATCATCCACGAAGTGCTTCCCCTTTAGAAAAGACTTCATGGTTGGAAAGAGACGAAAACCAGATGGTGTGAGGTCAGAAGAGTTACGGGGGTGAGGAAGGATTTCATAGCCGCAGGAGTGTGCTTTCATCTGGGCAACATGCGCATTGTGAACTGGGGCATTGTTTTGGAGGAGGTGGACACCTTTGGTCAGCATGCTACACCTCTCTGCTTTGATTGTGTCTCGCAGTTTCTGCACCAGAGAAGCATAATATGCCCCATTAATTTTAGTGCCCCTTGCTAGAAAATCCATCATCACTACTCTGCACTGGTGCCAAAAGACTGAGCATCTCCTTGCCTGCTGAGGGTTGGACATGAGCCTTCTTTGGAGGTGATGAGCTATCATGCTTCTATTGCTTTGACTGGACTTTAGTCTCAGGGCCATAGTGATGGACCCATGTTTCATCTTGTGTGATAAGTCTGCAAAAAAGTCCTCCTCATTTTTCTGGCACATTGCCAAAAGTCTGGGAGCAATTGACTTGTTCCTGCTTCTGAAAAGGTATGAACATCCAAGGAATCCATCGTGCAGACAACTTCTGCATGTGCAAATGGTCATGAATGAGTTTTTTTTCATGGACCCTACACTTCTTGGGCTAGTTGCTGAATAGTTATGTGGCGATCCTCCGAAACAATGATTTCCATTGGTGTTGTCATCAATGGATGGTGTCATCATCAACGGCAGAATGTGGTTATCCAGGAATAGTTACAGTTTCCACTGATGTCGGACCACATTTGAACTGGTGGTGCCAGTGCTTGACTATATCATATGATGGTGCATCGTCGCCATAAACTTCTTTCATCTCATCAGAAGTCTCTTTTGGTGTATGACCTTTCAAGTATAAGAACCTGATCACTGATCTGCATTCAACTGCCTCCATTATAACACCTTAGTCCACTTCAGCAGCTGCAAAAGACAAATGAATACTAGTGGAAAGCTGCAATTTACAATATGACATGTAGAGACATGTATGATTAAACCTGTACAAGTTCCATTTCCTGCAAAAACCAGAAGTGGGTCAGGGAAAATCTTTAATGAACACCCCTCGTGTGTGTGTGTGTGTGCACACACGTGTGTGTGCATGCGTGTGTGTATGTGTGTGTATGCACACATTATATAACTGTCATCATTTAGTGTTCCAATGAGGGTTAGTGTCTATAGCTTTTAATAAGAGGTAAAAATAGCTCATTACTAGGCTGTGTATATAATAACAGTTCCTCTTCAGAAAGTACAGATGGTGGTCTGAGTTTGGAGGGGAAAACTTGCAGTAAGGGAATATCAGGGGCTTGTAGTTATGGTGGCAAAATGTATAGTATAAGTTCCAAGGGGCAATATGTAGCATTTATAATGAGAAGAACAAAGATAGATGAAATAAATTAGTAGTAGTAGTAGTAGTAGTAGCAGCAGCAGCAGCAGCAGCAGTAGTAGTAGTTGGTATGTAGTTATCAAGTTGAAAACAGCAGATACACTTGTTATGACTTAACTTTATATGTTTGAGTTAGCTAAAACTTTATGTTGTGTCTAAACTATCAACAAATAATTTATGGAAATAATGATAAAACACAATACTTGCTACATGTTTTTCAATGACAATTATTGTTATTTTCTTTTACAGATGAATCTTGTGTGTGGAAAAGCTGACAAAATCCCCTTTATAAATATGATTTTTATGGCTGGAATGTTTACTGCATCTTTTATTTTTGGATTGCTTTCTGATTGGTATGTGTGTGAAAATTAATTTATAATTCAAGATGTGATAATTTAGTTGAACACAAATGCTAGATTATCCATACAAAAACTTGAAGTCAACAAAAAACTACCTGTCAATCCGAAACTCCTTCCAGCAAAATGTCTAAGTGAATGCAGGCATATGTTTTATCAAGGTCCATAATGCAAACATACGTCTCTTGACATTATGTTCACAAAGAATAGTGTGAATATTTAGTCAGGTGTGATGCATGCTGGATGAAAGCTACATTGTTTTTCAATTAGCTTGAGCTCAGCAATGTCCCAAATATAAACTTTACTTGTGAGGCTTAACAAAGAGATTTCTCTATACTTAGAGGACTCCATATTGTATCTCATGTCTCCCTTTTTAAAAATTTGAATTACCACACTATTTTCTTGCCTTTCTTAACTGATATAATATAAGAAAATAGCTTGTAGGAAGGAAAAGAATATCAGGTAGAAAATTGAGCTTAGAAGAAGTTTAACTGTAACATGCTTTCATTAATTGTTTTAGGTGCTTATATAATCATGGTGAACAGCTTTTGAATTTTCCTACCCTTTATCCAGCTGAACATTGACGATGTGATGGCTGGAATGAGAGAAGGGTGCACTAGCAGTCAGCTGGTACTCAGTTACACCTTAGTAGACTGGAGGAATGAGAAATGATGGGTTTTTCTTAAAGACATAATGCAGCACTCAATCCAGTGACTGAACTTACAATCTTATGATCCTGAGTCCCAAAATCTAACCACACCACTAGATCACACACTTTCACAAATAGAAAATAGATATCTTATGAAAGGTTTCATTTATTATGTTTGATTTGCTTTTCATTTATTCTAGGAAAGGCCGTAAACTAACAGAGTGTATAGTTCTGGTTATTCAGATTTTAAGTTTATTTCCACTCTACTTTGTCAAAACCAGTGAAATCCTTATTGTCCTGCGATTCTTTGGAGGAATGTCTTCAGTTGGTATTTTTGCAACAGCTTTTGTACTTGGTAAGTCAAAGCATCACAGTTTATCAAAATCATCTATGTCACCATAGTTACATGAGATCATACTATTTTCTATAGATTTCATTTAGAAATGATCTAATTAATATAGTGAGTTTTATACATTTTTAATCTATTTTTTTTAGATTTACCTAGAAATTTGCCTAGAGAATATGACAGTTAGGAAGAATATGAGTTGTTGTTGTTGGGGTAATGCAAACTCTTCCTGGTATTGTATTGCATCAGTGTGTTTAGTTATGGGGTTTGATTGCAGTCTTTTGTTGTATTAGTGTTTATATTGTGTGTTGTGTGTGTAATCCATTGGATATCTGACCTGCTGGTGGTTGTTTATTTTATTGGATATTGCTATATAGAGTGTCATGTGTTTGAGGATTGTTTTGTTTGCGTTGTATTATTGAATTAATAGTGGTCTTGTGTTTGCGGATTGTTTCGCTTGGGTTATATTATTGAATTGATAGTGTCTTGCATAGGATGTGGGCTGTTCCTAGCAGGGCTATTTTTTGGATAGTGTGTAGTGTTGAGGGCCCAGGTATAGTTTCTGCGTTTTTGTTCATATGATTTTTTTATCATGCTCAGTGCTCCAATTAATACTGGTATTGTTTTCATCTTTATATTCTGACAATTTCTCCATGCAAGGTGGCAAGCTGGGTGAAATGCTTAGCAGTATTTTGTCCTGTTTTTACATTCTGAGTTCAAATTCCGCTGAGGTCAACTTTGCCTTTCATCCTTTCAGGGTCGATAAATTAAGTACCAGTTGTGTACTGGGGTTGATCTAATCGACTGGCCCCCTCCCCCAGTCTTGTGCCTAGAGTAGAAAATAATTTTTCTACTTCTTTTTGGGAAATATTTTGGTCAGAAGAGACTGCAATGTCTATCAGTAAGCAGATGTTTTTTTTCAAATCATTGATTATTACATCTGGGCGATTAGCTTTTATTTCTTTGTCAGTTTGAAGAGGCATATCCCAGATGATTGTGGCCTGGTCATTGTCATGTACCTTGTTTGGCACATGTTTATACCATTTATTGACTGGTTCTTACTGATATTTCATCAACCCTGAAAGGATGAAAGCTAAAGTTGACCCTAATGACATTTGAACCCAGAACATAAAGACAGATGAAATACTGCTAAGTTTAGTGTGCTAAGGATTTTGCCTGCAAAGAAGGCAGACATTCTCTTGAAACATTATTCAATTCAATAAACAAAGACAATCTGTAAAAGAAATAACAACAACAAAAGTAATAATAATAATATTTAATAATATTGATGATGATGATGATGATGATGATGATGATGCAGTACCAGGCATTAGCTCTCATGGCTTCTGATCTTAACTGATTGGAAGTGTTATCATGTACATTGATTTGTCTTGGTATAAAAGATGGGCTACTGCAAATATTCTGCTCAATACCATAGATTTGCTTGTCAGTTGTTTGATCTTAACCAGTTGAGCATGTCCCTTAATGGCTGACAATATGTCCATTTCTGATCACGAGCAGAAGTAGTGGGGAAGCATCATAGCCATGTGTTGAGAGGAATTCTTTGGGGTTTGGATAATTCACCTTTGGAAACATGGGTGTTTTGTTCAACATCCTTAAACAACCCTTATTCATTGCCCTTTTGAGTGGGATGGGCTACTCAACCTGAAGAAAATTCTAACTGGGCCCCACTTGCAAGGTCATGCACTATTTATCTTGCTATGAGATCACTACATCGCATACATATGGTTGTGATGCATGTGCCTGGTGTACCCTTATCAGATGGGTAGTCATGATGTGTGTACTGGGCTTCATATATTTGATGGCATGCACTGCTCTCTCACTTAATAATAATAATAATAATAATAATAATAATAATAACGATAATACAGAATATCTCAACAGGCATGATAGAGCTGCACAATATATTCACTGGGTAATATGCAAAAACCTGGACTTGCCCCATGATAAAAACTGGTGGGAACACAAACCACCCCCAGTACTTGAAAATGATCATATCGCACTCCTCTGGAACTTCACCATTCAAACTCACAGAAAGATAGATGCAAATAGGCCAGACATCATACTGAAAGACTTCAGACAAAAATCATGCCTCCTCATTGATATGACTGTCCCAATCGATATAAACGTATCTGTCAAGACCTACCAAAAACTGAGCAAATATAAACATCTTGAAATAGAAATTAGCAAAATGTGGAATCTGAAGACGAAAACAATACCTATTGTCATAGGTGCCCTGGGAATGACAGTGAAACGGACTGATTACTACCTAGTTCAGATTCCAGGAAACCCCAAAATGGCTGAAGTTCAAAAGATAGTGCTCATTGGAACTGCCCATATCCTACGTAAAATACTGTCTATGTGATCTCAAATTCTAAAACAAACACATAATTTTCTTATGGTTTCTTAAACATTCTCTAGAACAACACTATTTACAAATCCAAATATATGGTACCCTAGGCATAACACCTACATGAACTTCTAACTTGTTGTCTCTTGAGGTCTCTGGGTGAGACTTGGATCCAACTTGTACAAATGCAAAGCAAAAGTCAAACATAAAATAATAATAATATTAATAATTAAATAGGTTATTCAGAGTAGATCAGAAGAGATTCTATAAAGAAATAAATGGACAGTGTACAGATGAAAAGTTGATACCAGATAACAATGAAAGTCAAAGGTTTTGGAGTGACATCTGAAGCAAAGACAAGGAGCACAAGAAGGATGCTGAATGGTTACAAAACAGGCAGAACTAGTCATTTCAGTTAGGGAAGTAAAGGAAATCAGCAAAAAAATTAGCAACAGTAAGGACCCAGGACCAGTTGGAGTTCAAGGCTACTGGATCAAAAGATTTGGTGAATGTCATGCACAAATAGCTGTGCAACTCAACAGCTTGTTAAATGCTGACCAAGCAACACCAGAGCGGTTGACATTGGGTAGGACAGTGCTGTGCTTGAAAAACATTGAAAAAGGCAATATGGTAGACAATTACAGGCTGATATCCTGTTTGCCATTTATGTGGAAATTATTGACTGGAATACTCACAGAGTCAATGTATGAACATCTGAGAAAAAATGGAGTCCTGCCACATGAGCAGAAGGCTTGCAAGCGTAAGTGCAGAGGTACCCATGATCAACTCCTGATAGACAAAACAGTGCTTAGAGACTGCAAGAGGAAGAAAAGTAATTTAGTCAAGTCATGGATCGACTATCCTAAGGTGTATGATATGATATCACATTCTTGGATTATGGAATGTATGAACCTATTTGGTATTGCATCGAATGTTGAGCAATTGCTTGGAAAAAGTATGGCAAATTGGAGGACGGATCTGACAGCATACAGAAGAAGTTTAGGGACAGTAGAAATCAGGAGGAGCATCTTTGTACTGTGCTTGGTACCATTAACACTGATTCTGAGGAAAGCAAAAGCTGGGTATGTATTCAAAAGCTGCCAACAAAAAGTCAACCATTTGTTATTCATGGATGACCTCAAACTTTATGGTAAAGATGAATCCCAAGTCAGTTCCCTCATTGATACGGTGTATACTTTCAGTGTTGATATCAGATTAGAGTTTGGACTGAGAAAGTGTGGTGTGTTAGTCTTGAAGAGAGGCAAAATCAAATGTATGGATGGGCTAACAATACCGTCAGGGGAGGTATGCAGCAGATAGAAGAGACAGGCTGTAAGTACTTGGGGATTTTGGAAATGGATAAATTGATGGAGAAAGAAATGACAGAAAAATTTAAGGTGGAGTACTTGTGCAGACTGAGACTAATCTTTAAGTCAAAATTAAACGGACAGAATAAGATTGAAGCTATGAACACCTGGGCGGTTTCACTTCTTAGATATGGAGCAGGGGTAATCACATGGACAGTAGATGAACTAAACAGCTTAGACAGAAAGACAAGGAAGTTGCTAACTAGATATGGGACACTCCACCCAAAAAGTGACACAGACAGACAGACTATGTACCAAGAAAAAGAGGGGGAAGAGGACTTATTGGATGCAAACACAGCATTAGAGCAGAAGAAAACAACATAGCATGGTATGTAAAAAATGCCACAGAACCGCTATTATTAGAAGTAAGAAGGTCAGGCTTGTGTAGGATGAAAGATTGCAAAGATAAAACACTGTACAAGCAATTGAAAATGGATGAGACTGAAAATAGGTGGGTAAAGAAAAGAATGCATGGACAATTTCATAGGGATGTTGAAGATAAAACAGAGTAAAAAGATGGCTGTGGATGACTAAAAGCGATTTTAAACTGGAAACGGAGGCTCTAATCAGTGCTGCCCAAGGGCAAGTACGAAGAACAAATTACATAAAATACAGAATAGACAACACGGTAGAAAATGATACGAGCAGAATTTGTGGATAAAATGGTGGAACCACATGGCATATTACCAGTCAATGTATGCCACTAGTCCGGAAGGAATATAAAAGATACCATGACGATATAGCAAGTCTTGTCCATTAGACACTTTGCAACAAGTATGGACTTGACAGAGCAAAAAGTTGGTATGACCATAAACCCGAAGGTATCATCGAAAATGATAATGCAAAGATCCTGTGGGATTTTATGATTCAGTGCGACCATGAGATAGAGAATAAGAAACCAGACATAGTCTTAATTGAGAAAGAAAGCAAACTATGCTGGATCATAGATATAGCATGCCCAGCTGACAACAAGGTATGCAATAAGGAAGAAAGAAAAGTTGATAGATATGACAGGTTAGCTTGCGAGGTTAAGTAGTTGTGGTCGATGAAAAAGGTGGTAGTAGTACCAATAATTGTCAGAGCCCAAGGAACAGTGAGTAAATATCTTGAGAAGTACATAGAATAATAGGGGCTGCAATAAGGGTGGAGCACTTGCAGAAAACAGGACTGCTTGGAACCGCTCGAATACTCCAGAAGGTGCTCGTAAAATAAGGGGTGTTACCTCAGTTCACCGGAAGTGAACAGCTGAGACTGTAGTACATCTCCAGCATTAGAAGCTGTGCAAAGGCAATAATAATAATAATAATAATAATAATAGTAATGATAATAATCATAATAATAATAACAATAAAGATGACGTCGATGATGATGATGATAACAACAATAATAACAACAATAATAATAACAATAATAATAATCATAAAAATGGTAATTATAATAGTTATAATAGCCTCAAATTTTTGCACAAGGCCGATAACCTTTTTTTTTTTTGTGGAGTATATCTTACAAAAAACAAATGAAGCCCAACTGTCAATAGAATTTGGTCATACAATATCATTTAGTAAGTAGTTTAAACCTTTATTATCAGATACTGTTCTTGATGGAGAAACATTTTGGGCCAACTAGAACTTCTTATTTAATTTGTCATTGTTTCAAGGGCTTGAATATTAGACTTCTCTGATAAACAAAGCATGCATCAGCTCTTGTGCCTATAATTGAAAGGATTGATATTATTATTATTATTATTGTACTTGTGTTAGAACCAATTATTAATATTGTTGTTGTTGTTGTTGTTGTTATTATTATTAGTATTAATATTAGTAGTAGTGGTGGTGGTGGTGGTGGTGGTGGTGGTGGTGGTGGTGGTGGTGGTGGTGGTGGTGGTGGTGGTGGTGGTAGTAGTAGTAGTAGTAGTAGTAGTAGTAGTGCTGGTAGCAGTATTGAATGAAAGAGCAATGCATTCCATCAAAGTGACACTGAGGTACAAATATATGGTACCCAATATACCCATCATGACTATCCATCTGATAGAAGTACACCAGGTACATGCATCACCACCATATGTCTACAACATGGTGATCTCATATCAAGATAAATAGTGCATGACCTTGGAAGTGGGGCCTTACACAATTTTCTTCAGTAGCCCATCCTGCTCAAAAGGTCCCTGAATAAGAATTGTTTAAGGATGATGAATGAAACACCCATGTTTCCAGGAGTTAATTATTCAAACCAAAAAGAATTCCTTTCAACATATGGCTATGATGTTCCCCCACTACTTCTGCTCATAATCAGAAATGCACATATCGTCAGCTACTAAGGGACATGCTCAACTGGTTAGGTCAAGCAACTGACAAGCAAATCTGTGGTATTGAGCAGAATATTTGTTGTAGCCCATCTTTTATTATTATTATTATTATTATTATTATTATTATTATTATTATTATTATTATTATTATTATTATTATTATTATTTTATGTTTGACTTTTGCTTTGTATTTGTACAAGTTGACTCCAAGTCTCACCCAGAGACCCCAGGAGACAAGTTAGAAGTTCATGTTGGTGGTATACTTAAAGTGTCAGATATTTGGTTTTGTACATAGTATTGTTCTAGAGAATGTTTAAGAAAACATAAGAAAATTATGAGTTTGTTTTAAAATTTGAGATTACATAGACAGTATTTTATGTAGGATATGGGCAGTTCCCATGAGCACTATCTTTTGAATTTCTGCCATTTTGGGGTTTCCTGGAATCTGAGCTAGGTAGCAATCAGCCCATTTTGCTATAATTCCTTGGAAACCCATGACAACAGGTATTCTTTTAGTCTTCAGGTTCCACATTTTGCTAATTTCTATTTCAAGATCTTTATACTTGCTCAGTTTTTGGTAAGTCTTGACAGATACGTTTATATCGATTGGGACAGTCATATCAATGAGGAGACATGATTTTCATGTGAAGTCTTTCAATATAATGTCTGGCCTATTTGCATCTATCTTTCTGTGAGTTTGAATGGTGAAGTTCCAGAGGAGTGAGATGTGATCATTTTCAAGCACTGAAGGTGGTTTGTGTTCCCATCAGTTTTTATCACGGAGCAGGTCCAGGTTTTTGCAGTTTACCCAGTGAATATATTGTGCAGTTCTATCATGCCTGTTGAGATACTCTGTAGGTGCAAGAAGACTGCACATGGAGACAACATGATCAATGGTTTCATTTTGTTGTTGACATACACACTGTTCTTTAATATGTTGGCCTGGTAGTTTCTTGTAGGTAAGCATTGATCTTGGGCTGCTTTGATAAACCTTTCTGTTTCTGATTTTAAGCCAGAAGCCATTAGACATTGATGGGTAAGGGCTTTGTCAATATCAACATTATTAGCTCTCTTTGGGTATTTGCCATTGAGAGGTTTTTCTTGCCATTTATCAGTAAGAATATCTCAGCAGTTTTAGCATGGGTTTTCATATGCTTAGCTTTTTCTCTGCTTGTTTCTAGTACATCAAATTCTGGAATTTGTATTTGGAATTCACTTATATATGCCTTTGTCTGTTTTGTTACTGAGTATGATGCTTTCTTGTTTTCATGTTTTGAGACAAGTTTTAACATCCAGTCCTCAGAGTTTTTCGGGTAGGTGTCTAGGCCAATTATGACTATCTTCATTGTTAATGCCAGTTGTAAAAGTCCACGGCCTCCCTCTTTTCTTGACAGATAAAGTCGTTCTATATCTGCCTTAGCATGGTTCATTCTATGCATTGCCAACAATTTTCATATTTTTCTGTCAAGATTACATATTTCCGTAATTTACCAGTTTATGATATTGAAACTGTAAGTCACAATTACTATGGCTAAAGTATTGGTCGCTTCGATCCTATTTCTTCAATCCTGTTTCTATGTCTTTAGTATTGCTCTCACCCTGCAATAACACTCTCTACTGATCCTTTCCCTTATCACTGAATGTCTGATTCCGTCCCTTTCAAATACCCCTAGGTATTTGTAGCTCTCCACTGGTTCTAACTCTTTTATGACATTCTGCTGGTCAAGGTTAACGTTAGATGTTGCTGTCGTTTTTCCTTTGATAAAGGTAGCTTTTGCACATTTATCGAGTCTAAATTGCATCCTGATGTCATCACTATTGTTTAACAATCCACCGGTAAGCCCCTGAGTTGCTGGTCATTTTTTGCAAAGATCTTTAAATCATCTTTGTAAATGAGATGATTTATATTTTTATCAAACATTTTATAACTATACTGTACATCATTGAGCAATTTTGAGAGATGTATTAAGGCTAGAAAAAATGCCACATGAAATTCTTACATCTCCAACATTAAGAGATTCATTGTCACTGTGGTTCTCCATGATCTCATACTTACAGACAAAAGTTTTGCAGAGTAGGAGCTAGTTTATACATTTCTAGACATTTCTTAATTCAGCTATGTGGCAGACTATCAAAAGCTAGTCTATCCAGTCTATTGACAAGATTTTGTGTCGTTTGTGACAATCTTCCAAGATCATCTTATTGATGAGTAGTTGATCTTTACAACCATAGGATCCACGTTTACATCCTTTTTGCTCATTAGGGAATATTTCACTTTCTATTATAAAAACTATAGGTATATTCAATCGGGACAGATGTTAGTGTTTTAGGCATTGTTGTTAAGCAGGTTATGGGTCGATAATTTTTTGGTTGATTTGTTTCTTCATTTTTTGGAAATTGAAGTGTTAAACCATTAACTAGCCAAGAGGGAATCATACTAGGATGTTGCAAAACATTGTTATAAAGTTCCGTTAGCAGTTCATGGCTCTCTGGGAAGGCATTCAACCAGAAGTTAGGATTTTTATCCTTTCCTGGAGACTTCCATTTGCTTGACCTCCCAGGAGCAGATCTTACATCTTCTACTTTGACACCCTCCCGTTTTTGCTCTTCTAAGGAGTCTAAGTTTGTAGATATTCTATCAATCCAAAGGACTTTGTGTGTTCTTTTTTTCTGCCCAAATTTTATTCCAAAATTCCTGCACTTCTTCTTTTGATGGGACAGACTTTACTGTAACTGGTATTTTCCCCAACTTTCTGTAAAAATTTTTGGGATTATTTTTGAACATGCTGTTGTCCTTGAAGAATCTAACACGCTTTTCATACCTTGCTATGCAGGCAGCTTTAGCACATACGTTTTGGTTGATGGTTTCTATGGTGGCATCAATGTCAAATATGGTTTTCATATTATATTATTTCTTTAATTTTTTGGTATTTGTATGTTTGATAGTCTTGTCAAACTTCAGGTTTTTTAAACATTCTATGTCAGACCTAAGTAGCTTCTTTTGGTTATTTGATGATGAGCATGGGTGGCCATCTGTTGGAATATTCCGGTTGTGGGGTACTCCCAGCTCCTGTGTTTCAGGAAGATTTGAACCAGTAGCTGATTTTTCATATCTAATCTGGTTCATCATTCAAGTACGTAGCCCTTTGTAATCTGGTCAATGACCATTCCGCATTGTATTTTGCTTTGTTATCAGTGAGGCATGATGAGCTTCAACGTTGAGATTAGGGGATGGATCTGTCTGTTTAGGATTAATCTTTTGAGACAACAGCGTCTCCGAGTTTTCTGCATGTAAACATTGCTTGTAACATAGCTTCTTAAGGCTAATAGATCTGTATTCGTATGTAATTTTTTTGTTGATAAATTTATCTCTGAGCATAGTTTTTTGTGGTGTTTTTAAACTTATGAATTGTTCACTCTGTCTGTCTTAGTTCGAAAAATAAAAAAAAGTTTTGTTTTTGTTTTTGCTTCGTTTGTGACGTGTTTTCATGTGCATGAATGCGTATCCTCTAGATTTCACATAGTTGTGTAAACTTTGAGATGTATGCGTAGTCCTATGGGCATCAAAATGTATGTATGATTGTGTAGACATTTGAATGTATGCGTAATTACTCAATTTATGTACTTACTGTTTTGTTCCATTTCTATTTTATAATTTGTAAACTTTCCGGTGTTGATTTCGCGTGTGTGTTTCGCACATGCTTCATTGAGATATCGTGCATAGCAGAAACTGTGCTTTGTATGGCAGTAAAATTTTTTTTCATTATCATTTTCGTTAAGAGACTGCTTCCTTCAAGTCTTCCACGGGTTCATTTTGCTTTTTACATACACAACATGTTGGGCTACTGCCATTCTTTAATACATAGACCTGGTAGCTCCTTATAGGTATGCATTGATCTTGGACTGCTTTGATAAACCCTTCTGTCTCTGATTTTAAGCCAGAAGACACTACCCATTGATGGGCAAGGGCTTTGGCAACATCGGCACTATTAGCTCTCTTTGGGTATTTGTCATTGAGAGGCTTTTCTTGCCATTTATCAGTAAGAATATCTATGGCAGCAGTTTTAGCACAGGTTTTTATATGCTTAGCTTTTTCTCTGCTTGTTTCCAGTATGTCTCATTTTGGAATTTGTTGTATTTGGAATTCACTTTGATATTCCTTTGCCTGTTCTGTTACTGAGTATGATGCTTTCTTGTTTTCATGCTTTGAGACAAGTTTTAACATCCAGTTATCAGAGTTTTGTTACTATCATTATTATTATTATTATTATTCAGTAGTTTTATTTTTATAACGTGCTTTCACTTCACTACCGAGCGCAGCTCTGTGCGCCTTGGGTATGTGCTGTGGTTTGCTGTGGTGCTCTTATGTTTACTGTATTGAAAGTGTTTTGCGTAGGATGTGTGCAGTACCCAGTAGTGCAATTTTCTGTATGCTATATATATTTGTAAGTCCTGCTATTTTTGTTATGTATTTGTCTGAATATTTTTTTATTATACCTAAGGCACCTACTATGATAGGAATTGTTTCTGTTTTTAGATTCCACATTCGAGTTATCTCTATTTCCAGGTCTTTGTATTTTGAAAGTTTTTCCATTTCTTTTAGAGAAACGTTGTCATCTGCTGGTATTGATACATCAATTAGAAAGCATTTTTTTTCTTCATGATCTTTGACAACTATATCTGGTCTATTTGCCTTAATTTCTCTATCTGTGTGTATTGGCATATCCCAGAGTATGGTTGCTTTCTTGTTTTCTGTGACCTTTTCTGGCGTGTGTTTATACCATCTTTTTTCTGTTGTTATTCCATAATGTTGGCATAGCTTCCAGTGTATATAGGTCCCAGCTCTGTCGTGTCTGTGGATATATTCCTTCTTAGCCAGGACTGGGCAGCCAGAGATAATATGATTTATTGTTTCTTGTCGATCTCCACATATTCTACAGTTACTTGTTATATTTCTTTTCATTATGTGTTTTTGGTAATTTCTGGTGGAGAGGCTTTGGTCTTGTGCAGCAATTAAAACTCCTTCAGTCTCTGCTTTGAGTCCTGAGCTTCTCAGCCATTGCTGGGATTTGTCTCTGTCTATTTCTTTCGCATTTAGTTTAGCCCAGTATTTACCATGTAGGGGCTTTTCTTGCCATCGTTTTATCATGGTCCGTTGCTGTTCTAGTTTTAGTTTGGATTTCATTTGTTTTATAGCTTTTGTTGTTTCTTCTTCTTCTTCTTCGTATTTGTTAGGTAGATTGATTTCTTGTTTGTATTTGTCAGCTTCCTTAAATACTGAAAACAGTTTTTTGTTTTGCTCGTGTTTTGTGGCTATTTGTATTAGTTTCCCTTGCTTCTGGAGTAGGTATTTTTGCAGTCCTATAGTGGTTATTTTATAATAGTTTTCTAGCTGTATAAGACCCCTTATTATTATTATTATTATTATTATTATTAAGGTGATGAGCTGGCAGAATCATTAGTGTGCCGGGTGATATGCTTAGTGGCATTCAGTCTGTCTTTACAGTCTTAGTTCAACTTTGACTTTCATCATTTCAGGGTCAATATAATAAGTACCAGTTGAGCACTGGAGTCAATGTAATTGACTTACCCTTGCCTCAAAATTGCTGGCTTTGTCCCAGAATTTGAAATCATCATCATCATCATCGTCATCATCATCATCATCGTCGTCGTCATCATCATCATCATCATCATCATCATCATCATCATCATTATTATTATGTTTGGTTTTTGCTTTGTATTAATACAGGTTGACTCCAAGTCTCACCCAGATACCTGAAGAGACAAATTAAAAGTTCAACTTGGTGTCATGACTAGAGTGTCATATACCTGGTTTTGTACAGAGTATTGTTCTAGAGAATGTCTATAAGAACATAAGAAAATTAGAAGTTCGTTTTAAAAGTAATTTGGTGATAAGATGATAGTATCATCTTAGAATGACAGTAAAAGTCGTTTGCTATTCTGTACATTTAAATACTTTTGACAATGTTTTTGGAAATACATAGACAATATTTTTCATAGAATATGAGCAGTTCCCATGAGCATCATATTTTTAATTCCTTCCATTTTTGGATTTCCTGATATCTGAGACAGGTAACAACCAACCCCTTTTGCTATCATTCCTAGGACACCTATGACAACAGGTATTGTTTTAGTCTTTTTTGCCAGTTTCTATTTCAAGGTTTTTATATTTACTCAGTTTTTAGTAGGTCTTGACAGATACATTTATGTCAATTGGGATAGTCATATCAATAAGGGAGTATGATTTTTGTCTGAAATCCTTCAATATATTTAATGTCTGGTCTATTTGCATCTATCTTTCTGTCATTCTGAACAGTAAAGTTCCAAAGGAGGAGTGAGATGTGCTCATTTTCAAGCATTGGAGGTGGTTTGTGTTCCCACCAGTTTTTATCATGTGGAAGCTTCAGGTCTTTGCAAATTATCCACTGAATATACTGTGCCGCTCTATCATGCCTGTTGAAATAATCTTTAGGCACAAGAATGCTACACATGGAGACAACATGATCCATGATTTCAGTCTGTTGTTTACATACATGAAATGTTGGGCTACTACCATTCTTTAAGATGTTGATCTGGTAGCTTCTTGTAGATAGGCATTCATTCTGTGTTGCTATGATAAACCGTTCTATCTCTGATTTTAACCCAGAGGACTCTAACCATTGATGGGTAAGGGCTTTGTCAACACAAGCCTTATTAGGTCTCCTTGGGTATTTGCAATTGAAGTTTTTTCTTGCCATTTATCAGCAAGAATATCTAAGGCAGCAGTTTTAACAAGAGTCATTCTCTTAGCTTTTTCTGTGCTTGTTTCAAGTATGTTTAATTCTGGGAGTTGCTGTATTTGGAACTCATTTAGATATTACCTTACCTATTTTGTTATTGAGTATGAGGTTTTCTTTTCATGTTTTAAGAGAAGTTTTAGCATCCAATCATCAGAATTTTTTACATAAGTGTTTAGGCCAATTGTGGCAATATTCATTGTCAATTCAAGTTGTAAGAGTCCATGGCCACCCTTTTTTCTTTTTAAGTAAAGTCGTTCTACATCTGCCTTAGGCTGGTACATTTTATTCATTGTTAATAATTTAAAAACATTTTTGTATCAAGCTTACAGATTTCAGTACTTGACTAGTTAATAATATTGAAACTGTAAGTCATAGCTGGTATGGCTAAAATATTAATTGCTTATTATTGCTGTTGTTGTTATTCATATATACACAACAGATTAGACTGTTGGAAAAGAAAAATTCCTAACATCAATGTTAACCTTAGGTGTAGATTCGCATGTAGGTAATAGTGAAGAAAGTTTATTAAGAGCTGCTAGAGTCACAAGACATAGGGAAATCAAAAACCCAAACGACATTGAAACCCAGAAAAAGCAACGAAAGTTATCTGACTGGTAGGAGAAGGGCTTGCATGGTAGATTCCCAAAGATAATTGCAGCAAATAGTAGTAGTGAGAGTAACCTTAGATGTCAAGAACCCTCCTAAGTATACTAGCTGTTCTTAATAACACTGTTTTCTGGAGCAGTACTCGACTGGGTTTTATGCCTATTTCCTCTATCCATCTGTTCACATTTTAGGGATAGTTCCTAATGTATCTATAACTACTGGGATAAATCTTACCTCCACTTTCCATAGTCTCTAGAATTCAATGGATAAGTCCTGGTACTTTGCTATTTTTTCTATACCTCTCATATTGATTTTTTCATTATTTGGGATTGTAAAGACAAATATCTGGCATTTTTAAAATTCTCTTTATCTATTACTACTAAATCAGGTCATTTAGCTGCTATTACTCAGTCAGTCTGAATGTTAAGGTCCCACAACATTTTATATTCTTTACTTTCTAGTGCTTTACTAGGTCCATGTTCATACCATTTATCAGTATGATCAAATTCTAGCTTTCTACATAACTCCCAGTGAATTACTCTCCCTAGGTTGTCATGTCTTTTCTTGTATTCCTTCTGTGTCAGTATGCTACATTCACTTACTATATGAGTAACACTTTCCTCTTTTTATTTGCATAACCTACATTGGGGACCTACTTGGTTTTTGTCTATCTTGGCTGTTATCCAATTAGTCCTTAATGCTTGATCGTGTGCCACTACTAACAAACTTCTGTCTCCTTTTTCAGCCTTCCTTTCTGCAACCATAACCATGTCTCACTACTACTATTTGCTGCTATTATCTTTGGGAATCTACCATGCAAGCCCTTCTCTTGCCAGTCAGATAACTTTCGTTGTTTTTTCTGGGTTTCAACGTCGTTTGGGCTTTTGGTTTACCTACGTCTTGTGACTCTAGCAGCTCTTAATAAACTTTCTTCACTATTACCTACTCAAGCTAACTCCATGCAGTCTTCTAAGGACATTAACTCTCTTCCACTTTCCTTTCTAGGTAAGTATAATCTTGCTACCCCTGCCCTTGGGTAGAGTCCCCATTCATATTGAATTCCTTCCTAGTTCTTCTGTCTAGCTTTGCTAATTCAGTTTTTGTTCAATCTACTAGAACTGCTGAGTATGTATGTAATGATACTAACCAAGTATTTACTGCCTTTATAAAATTCAGACCATTTAGCTTTGACTTCATTAGCTTCCTCACCCTTCTGATGTACTCCTCAATTTTCATTTTCATTCCTATAGTTAGTAATCTGTTAGATTCTAATACTCTTAGATACTTATAACTCTCTCCTTCTATCAATAATTTTGATATATGGCCGTTTAGCCATATATGACTAATATTGCCCACTCATCTATGCCAAATTTCATGTCTACATCTTTGCTGAAGAGTTTTACAGTCTGTATTAAGAAATCTGTCACTTTTTCATTCTTACTAAAAAGCTCCAGATCAACCATGTAGAGCAAATGGTTAGCTTTTCCCTTACTATTTCTGAACTGACGCCCTATCTTTGCCTTCCTTAATACTAAACTAAGGAGAATCAAACATAAAACAAATATGAAAGAGGATAATAAGTCTCCTTGCAAAATTCCTCTCTTGGTATTAATTTTCCCTAAGACTGTGTCACCTGAGTAGAGATCTACTTTCCATTTCTTCATGCTAAAGCTAATTAATGCTCTTATGTTGTCTGCTATAGAGAATATACTCAAACATTCACTTACCATGAATGTGGGATTATGTCATAGACTTTCTTATAATGTATTCATGCTATTGTTAGATTTTTCTTTCTAGATTTTGCTTCATTTAGAACTGCTTTGTCTAAGTATAATAGACCATGAGCTCTTTCTGCAACCTTTCTGTTTTTCTGACAGTAAATTCTGGTTGTCAAGGTGCTCGTAAATGTTTTCTACTTACCACACCAATGGTAAGCAAGTGATTGGTCTATGGTTGTTAATTGTATTACCCTTACTTTTGTCTTTCATAAGGAGTACTGTTCTTCTTCTAGTCATCCAATCTGGTTGTGGTATGACGTCAGTGTCTGGGGAGGCTGACCGGAAGGGCGAGTCGACCGGAAGGGGAAAAGGGCAGAGGGAGCCTCGATCGGCATTCGTGCCCTTTTCGAACGGGGCTGCGGTCAGGACAAGACGTGTTAAGCGACGGTCTAGGTTTGGGAGAAGCAGCTGCTATTCCTGGTGTACTTTGGGTCGGGGCAAGCTTCAAGGATCGGATACCGCAAGACGGACTCGCAGTCGAGGAAAGGAAAACCGAGGTAAGGCGATTACATCTACTCGTACGCACACACCACAAGCTATTTCGGCACCACGTGCAGAAATTCGCCGCGATGGCAGCCACCAAGATTAGGATCGCCAGCGATGTGATCAGGCCTTTTAATGGCGAAGGAGATGTGATGGCTTGGATACGAAAAATTAGGCTCGTTGCCAAGCTGCAAGGAATAAGTGATGTGGCGAGTCTCATGGCTCTGTACTTGGAAGGGAGCGCCCTGACCCTCTACCTAGAAATGGACGAGGAAGATAGATTAAGTGCAGAGAACGTCGAACGGAGGTTGAGAGAGGTATATACGGAGAGCGAGTACGCTGCCTTCGTAAAACTAGGAACGATTAGATGGGGGGGGGGGGGAGAACAGGTGGATGAATACGCGGCGGAAGTTCGAAGACTGGCCACGCTGGCTGGGTTTACGGAAGAAGGCCTGGACAGAGCGGCGCGGCTGGCGTTTGTAAATGGATTCCCCGACGACGTAGGGATCCGATTACAGCAGTTGCCTGGCGGGAGGAAGATGGCGCTCAGCGAGCTAGTAGCGCAAGCTCGCGTGTTGACACAGCACGTCGGAAGGAAGCCGATAGCGATGGCGGCGACAGAGGCACGTTCCGACAGACGACAGCCTGAGAGCGGCGTGAGGAAGCCTACCGAGCAACGACAGCGGCCGTTCTCGGGCCGGTGTTTCAAATGTCAGGGGCCGCACATGGCGAGGGAATGCGCCGAATCGGGGCCCGTCTGCTATCGATGCAGGAAGACTGGGCACATCGTCCGTGATTGCGACCAGGGAAACGACCGTGGGGAAGTTGCAGCCTCTCAAACTTTCCCTGCAACCAAGTAGAGGCGCTTGTGGAGGCGCTGCCCGTGGTCGGAGTCGAGGTCGAGGGGAAGAAGTTCAAGGCCCTCGTGGACACAGGTTGCACGACTACCCTCGTGACGCCAAGGGTCGCGAAGAAATGGGATGGGACGAGTAGCGTCCGAGCGGTCGACGGTAGAGAGATCCGTTGCAGGGGCAGCTCCAGTCTGGAGATAGCGTTACCGAGCGCGGCGCTGAGGCTACGGGTGATCGTGATCGACTATGTGATAGACGGGGTTGATGTCGTGTTGGGGATGGACGCCATCAACCGTCTTGGTGGCGTTAGGATTGCAGGAGATGAGGTCACGTTCGGAAGCGTGGGGGTATCGTGCGCCGTGAGTCGGGACCGCCAGGGAGAGCAGAGCCCCGTCGAGGACAGCGCCGCTTACACCATCGAAGACAAAGAATTTCAGGCGGCGTTTGATGGTCAGAGGTGGACGATAGAGTGGCGATGGAAGGACGATCCCCCACTACTAAAGAACAGGGTGAGCTGCTACCAGTATACGTTGAAAGGTCACGCCGGTGTCGAGTTCGACGAGGAGGTAGAGAGATGGATCAAGGAAGGAGTCCTTGTCCCGTGGAAAGAGGAGGTGGTGAGTGGAGTGTTGCCTCTGATGGCGGTGGTGCAGCCGACGAAAGGAAAAGTCAGACTGGTGCTGGACTTTAGGGAACTGAACGACCATATATCGTGCCACACGGGAGGCGAGGCAACAGACGTTTGCGGTGAGGCGTTACGTGTGTGGAGACAGTCGACCAAGGCAGCGATGATCGTCGACTTGAAGTCGGCATATTTGCAGCTCCGTGTGAGTGACAAGCTGTGGCGATACCAGCTGGTGCGGTACAAGGGCCGGACGTACTGTTTAACCAGGCTGGGTTTCGGGCTGAATTCCGCTCCGAAAATTATGGCGATGGTGCTCAAGTCCGTCCTAGGGAAAGAGGAGAGAATAAGGAAGGCCACCAGTTCCTACATCGACGACATTTTGGTTGACGAGACTGTAGTGCCAGCCACCGAGGTAGTGAGACACCTGGAGAGGTTTGGGCTGATTGCGAAGCCGCCTGAGTCGATGGTGGGGGGAGCTGCGCTGGGGCTGAAGCTACAAAAAGACAGATCGGGCGAGCTGGTGTTCCGGAGAGGAAACGAGATCCCAGAGCTGAGTTCCAGCGTCAGCAGGAGAGAGTCGTTCTCGGTTTGTGGGAAGTTGATTGGACACTATCCGATCGCTCGTTGGTTGCGCATTGCATGTAGTTACATCAAGAGACGAGAAGGGGGGGAGTTGGAGTGACAAGGTAGGAGAGGCGACGGTGGCGATGATGCGGGAAATCCTGGAGAGAACGAGAGCGGAAGACCCGGTCAGAGGAAACTGGTATGTGCCCAAGACGGAGTGCGGGACGGTTTGGTGTGATGCTAGCAGTATAGCGATAGGGGTTGTGTTGGAGATCGAAGGTGCTGAGGTGGAGGATGCGGCCTGGCTACGGAAAGCGGACGACTTCAACCACATCAATGTCGCCGAACTAGATGCGGTGCTGAAAGGGGTGAACCTGTCCCTGAGATGGAGACTGCGCTCGATCGAGATCCGGACGGATTCGGCCACCGTGGTCGGCTGGGTAGGAACAGTAATTACCAGCGAGAAGAGAGTCCGGACGAAAGGTGCCGCGGAGATGTTGGTGAAACGCCGCCTAGGAGTTCTGGGAGAGCTGATCGCCGAGTTCGGACTGAAGCTGAACGTGGTTTTCGTGCCTTCGGAAAGAAACAGGGCGGACGCACTGACCAGGGTGAAAAAGGCGTGGCTGGAGGAACCGGAGGAAGCAAGGAAAGGGATAGCGGCAGCGTGTTGGCTGGGTGACTCCGAACTGAAGGAGCTACATGCTATGCACCACTTGGGGGTGGATAGGACCCTGTATCTGGCGAAAATGGTTGATGCTGACGTCACTAGGAGAAACGTTAAGAAAGTGGTCGCGAAATGTGACAGATGCCAGTCCATTGACCCCGCCCCGGGTGGGAATGAGCAGGGGAACCTCTCAGTAGAGTGCAACTGGAGGAGACTGGCTGTGGATGTGACGCACTACCGTCAGGAAATGTATCTCAGCATGGTCGACTGCGGGCCGGGCCGGCTGGCCATTTAGAGGGAGCTGAGGACAGGCATTGCCGATGAGATTGGCCGCATTCTGAACGGGATATTCTGTGGAAGAACTGCTAATGGACAACGGGGAGGCGTTTCGTTCGGAAGCGTTGGGAGAGATGCTTGACCGGTGGAAGGTGCGACGATTATTTACAGTGGCGTATAGACCGAGTGGCAACGGAATCGTTGAGAGGCACCATCGGACGATCAAGGCCATGGCTGAAAGGGGGTACATTTCGCCCCTGGAAGCGGTCTACTGGTACAATATGTCTCCCCGATCCGGACAAGCGGAAGAGTCTGTGCCGCACAGAGCGGTGTTCAAATATGAATGGAGGCATCCCTGTAAGACGCCGGAGTTCTGTGAGGAAGAGAAGGGACCCGCCGGCGTGAAAGTAGGGGAGGAATTTTGGGTCAAGCCGCCGAAGGCACGCTGCACATCACAATGGGGCAGGGGAACAGTGACAGCGGTCAATTCTAGAAACAATGTATCTGTGGATGGAATGCCGCGTCACGTGCTGGATCTGCGCAGGATAGCCACTTCGTCGGATGAAGAGTGCGATGGAAACGAGCCACCTAGCTTGAGAAGATCTCGACGTGTAAGGTGCCCGCCCGGTTGGATGGCGGACTTCGAATTGGAGTAGGGGTGAACGTGATCTTTAAGATCAGGGTGGCGTGTGGTATGACGTCAGTGTCTGGGGAGGCTGACCGGAAGGGCGAGTCGACCGGAAGGGGAAAAAGGGCAGAGGGAGCCTCGATCGGCATTCGTGCCCTTTTCGAACGGGGCTGCGGTCAGGACAAGACGTGTTAAGCGACGGTCTAGGTTTGGGAGAAGCAGCTACTATTCCTGGTGTACTTTGGGTCGGGGCAAGCTTCAAGGATCGGATACCGCAAGATGGACTCGCAGTCGAGGAAAGGAAAACCGAGGTAAGGCGATTACATCTACTCGTACGCACACACCACACTGGTATTATTCCTTCTGTTAGTACTTTTTAATACTGGCAATCTTTTTCTTACTTCTTTATTCATTACTTCCTGCAACTCATCTAAAATCTGATCTTCCTCACTTAAATCACTAAGTTGGTGGTGCCAGTTGTCCCTTCCTTATTAGTAGTGCTATTATTATTTCTTCCTTTGGGTTCTTCTTTGGTTTTTACTGTATCTCTTACTGTGTCTCTTGTGCTTTTGTTTGTCTTTCCTACTGCTTGGTCTTTCTTTTCCAGTTCTCTTGTGATTTCTTCCACCTTCAATTCTGTCATCCACTTTCTTCTCCTAATAGCATTAACTTGATTTACTAGTCTCTGTTCAGTTGTTTTCTATAATCCCTTCTTTTAGGTTCCCTTTCTAAGTAGTGCTGCATGACTATCCTTCACTGGTCCACTTCCTCCTCTTTACTCTATTTTCTGCTGATACTGCCTTAGGATAACAACTGTGGTCAGTCTGCATCTTTACTGAACCACTGCTGATCCAACCTCATTATTATTATTATTATTATTATTATCATTATTGCTAGCAGAATTGTTAGCACACTGGACGAAATGCTTAGCAGTATTTCACCCATCACTATGTTCTGATTTCAAATTCCGACGAGGTTGACTTTGCCTTTCATCCTTTTGAGGTCAATAAAATAAGTACCAGTTGAGCATTGGGGTCAATGTAATCGTCTCACCCCCCCACCTCCTCCAAGCTGCCCTTGTGGCAAAAATTTGAAATAATGATTATTATCATCATTATTATTAAGACAGTAAGTTGACAAAATCATTAGTATGAAGTGCTAGGGTATACTCACAAGTAACACAAATGAGGGTGTGGGGAGCAACGATACAGTGAGCAGGACTGTGAAGGCAAGAAAGGGGATTGGAAAACAATCGTGATTTATGAAGAAGAAATGTGAGCAAGAGAAAGATGCAGTTAGAAGAGAAGTTGTAGTTTGATTTCTTAGGGTAGAGTGGGTGGGACATAACTCTTCTAGCACTCAGTTTCATGGATTGATCTTCTCTAGAACCTCATATCTCCAAACATCTCAGTCTGCTGTCATTTCCTCTGTGAGCCCCAACATCTTAAGATCAGTCCTTACCACTTCATCCCATGTCTTCCTGGGTCTCCCTCTTCCACAGGTACCATCCACTTTCAGTGACAGGCACTTCTGTATACAGCTGTCTTCAATCATACACATCACATGTCCAAACCAACACATTCTTCTCTCCTGAATATCACATTTAATCCCTTTTATGCCTAACTTTTCTCTCAACACAGTTGTGCTCTGTTGGTCATGCACACTGATGTTGCAAATCCAATGGAGCATACTATCTTCATTCCTCTCCATGTCTAACTACCATGTAACACAGCCATTCTCACACAAGCATCATACAATATATATACATATATGTTATATATATATAGTTCTTCCAGATTGTTATATTCTCTCTGCAAATGATGAATATAGAGGTTAAACTTATATTTACCTGTTACTAAATTTTCTTTATTGTGTGAGCACCAGAATCATAAAACTACTATCTATGTATGTATATGCATGTGTATATGTGTCTGTGTCAGTGGTGTGCAGTCGTAGCATGCTAGTCATGCACTGCATGTCAGTTGATTTTTATATAACTCAAAAATAAATTTAAGAATGTAATGTATTTATAACCACATTGAAAAGTTGTCCAAATCATTGGAAACTGAGTTAAAATAGTTACTTTGTTTCAAAGGAAACCCATCCAGATTGATACTTTGCTGTGTTCCCATTTTGCTTCCACTAGGCATGCTTAAAGCAAAACACATATGAAATCTTTTGTCCCCCTTTCCTATCTTTCAATAACTATCATTTCAATGCCTGTAAGATTCTTTTTTATCTCAATAAAATAACTATCGAAGGCATGCTTTGAGAAAAATGCATGTTACATACAGCTTTGGCTTCCCCTCCCTTTCTATGAGTTCTTCTTTGTCAGCAATTCTTTGTAATTAATGTTGCTTACACCACAGGCTAAACGGCTGAATGGGTTTGACTTTTTGACCCATAAAAATTCTGACCAAAATATATCAACAATCCCATAATCCTTAGTCAAATTATTATCATTAACCCATCCTCTGTATTGAGCAAATTTTCAAAAATTCTGAGATCAGAAATATAATATAGCTAATTAATCTTCCGTTGATTTACAAAAATTATCTTTCCATTTTGTTGAAACAGATTTACAATTTACGCACACTCACACATCCACTTTTACTTTCACAAGATCTCTTCAGGATTTTCAAAATATTTGTTCAAATAACTGAAACATACACACATAAATATAAATGCACACATTGAAAGATGTGTATGTGTGTGTATGTTTATGTATAAGTTATTTTGTATAAATAATTTTCTTTTACATTATTTCAAATTTTCTTTCATCATTAGGTAAGTGTAATTTACATTTCTTCATTTTCTTGCATGTTGCAATATTTCACATCTTTGCTGCTCCCAACAAATGAAAAGAGACACTAGGCTTTTGCTTAGTACTTTTAGGGCTTTTTACAAAGTTGAATTTTTGCTGTCTTTCATTGTGTGTGAGTTTATGTATAATGCATGTATGTTCAATATGCGTGCATGTGTGTGCATGAGACATAGTCTTCAGATGTATGGAGTACACTCCTTGAATAGTGAGTGTCAATATTTTCCCGAAATTGGCAAGTAGCCTGATAAAGCAGTTGATTTGTCTTTGACAGCATAACAATCTAAAACCTTGGCCATATTATGCAACTAAATGTGTTCTCTTAGTTAAATAATTTCAAAATGATTTGGCTCAACGAATAAGTATTTATTGCATGACCAACCTCAGAGGTCACAGTACACCACTGGTCTGTGTACATGTTTGTGATTGTGTGAGCGAATTTATATTTCTTTTCATAACTATGTCTTAACTGTTTGTTGTTTAATAGACAGATTTTTGTCTTAGATGGAAACAGGTGGGGGTTGGCATCAGGAAAGGCATCCAGCAAGAGAAAACTCTTCCCCAACTTACTTTCTTCTGATTCATGTGTAAAAGTAGACATTAAAACAATAATGATAATAATGATCATCATGATTATATATATATATATATATATATATATATATATATACTCTTTACTCTTTTACTCTTTTACTTGTTTCAGTCATTTTACTGTGGCCATGCTGGAGCACCGCCTTTAGTCGAGCAAATCGACCCCAGGACTTATTCTTTGTAAGCCTAGTACTTATTCTATCGGTCGCTTTTGCCGAACCGATAAGTTACAGGGACGTAAACACACTAGCATCGGTTGTCAAGCAATGTTGGGGGAACAAACACAGACACACAAACACACACACATATACATATATATATATATATATATACATATATACGATGGGCTTCTTTCAGTTTCCGTCTACCAAATCCACTCACAAGGCTTTGGTTGGCCAGAGGGTATAATAGGAGACACTTGCCCAAAGTGTCATGCAGTGGGACTGAACCTAGAACCATGTGGTTGGTAAGCAAGCTACTTACCACACAGCCACTCCTGCGCCTATGTATATGTATGTATGTATGTATGTATGTGTGTGTGTATATATATATATATATATATATATATATATACATATATACAAACACAATATTCTGTAAAAATCAATGTAATTTATGCACTATTTTCACAAAAACAAAAATAAACTTAAGTGTGTGCGTAAATTACATGAGTAGATGATTTCCAGAATTTTTTTGTTGAAAAATAACGTACAAATGTAAACATTTAATGTCAGAATAGGTTTTTACAGAAAAAATATAATGAAGTTGACTTTTATTTATGCTGGACGGTATAATGCTTACTTTTTCTGTATAAATTTACTAAAACCATTAAATGGTTAACTACTTTTTGAAATTTGATGTTCATGCTGGTAATCACGGTCTGGACCATAGTTTACATTGCTTGGAGTTTCCACCTATCACAATGGAACCCAGTAATTTCTTTAAATAGATCAGTTTTTCTCCGTTTAAGAAGTCTAGCCTCCAGGAAGCTATTGCTTGCTTTCTCTGCATAAGGACAATAAAATTCATCACTGCTGACATCATAATTTATCCTTGCACATGTAAACTCACTGAGTGAACATGACTTAGCATTTCTACAGAAACTTTCGTTTACCTTATACAATGTTTAATGTTGTTTCATATTCATGTTGAATTATGTAGCAATCTTAGGTTCTTTTCATAGAACACTTGTAATGTATGTATTACCAGTTCTTTTGGTATAGTAGATTTTTGCTATTCTTGTTTGTCTCCTCACAGGCATGTATATTCTAACAAGTTACTTCTTAAATTTTGCACCTCACTTGTTCAATAAATGCTGAGTTAAACTTATAAAGCTGTTTATTTTCTCCTTTCGATTTTTAATGTTTATTTTACTGGGTTACCAAACTCAGTTTGGTCTCCCGGCTAAAACAGTAATGACAAATTTTTAGGTTTGTCTGACATTTTATAAGTGTAAAAGGGATTAAAATTTCAATACTCCGTATCAATATGTATAATATATATATATATATATATATATATATATATATACTAGCAGTAATACCTGTCGTTGATAGGGTAATTACTTTTACTCGTTCTCAGGATCTACATTCAAAGTATTATTATAAATATAATTTACTCCTCCTGTATGAGTGTATTTTATAAGAGAAAAACATGTAATAAAGTAGAATAAAGATCAATTTCATACATGAACTTCTGTTTGTTTATTATATGACAGTAATAAGTGAGTTGTATGTGATAGTAATGGCAAATTAAATTATTGAAGTATTCATGCTGCATTATGAATGAATATTTCTTTATAAACAATGTATTTTGTTTTAGTTCGAGGTGCATAAGCAAAAAAATTTGCTCCCACACATGATTCTCCTACATGAAGTTGGCCATGTGAAAAGCATGGTTCTTCAAATTGCAATCCAGCAACTTTAAGTGTTTGTCTTTGACTTTTATTAATGCTCATGATGAAAGAAACTCGGAGAGGAAACTGTAACTGCTTAAATTGGAATGGGACATTAGATGGTATAAGTAGTAGGTGAGGAATGAAGATGGTCTCACATTTATCACAACCAGTGAAAATATTTGCCTCAATGCAGTTCCTCATAAGTTTGTGCACAATTAGTCTTATACCATTGCATAATTTTGGTTGAGATGATTTATGCAATAGGAAAATAGGAGTCCCTTTTTTCAGCTGAAGACAATGAGGAGCTGTACTTGGTGGTTCTAGTGAGTTCAAAAATTTGATGGGTTGGTTAACACCATCCTGATCACCAACAACACTGCCAATTGAGTTATAAGTGAATACTTCACTCAGAAGTTCATTCAATTATATTATTAATGCTATTTACATAATGGATATTATTAATGCTATTTACAACAACATTTTTTTGGAGCCAGGAAAGCTTGCTCACAGATCCAATCTGTATTGTTGTAATAATGAAGAAGATTCGGAAAGATTTCAGCCACTAAATCATCGATAGAATCAGTTGAATTACATATTGGATTGAGAGCAAGAAACTGTTCTTCATCAATTACAACTCTTCCTTCACTGAGTTTCAAAAGCTGCTCTGCAAATAGTTCACTTGATTGATCTCTTGAAAGCCTCGATCTCATATTTGTTAAAAGTTGAAGTGTTTTCACAATGTTGATCAGGTAGAAGCTTGGGAGGATTATCATTTACTAGCAGTATAGCCCGGCTTTGCCCGGGATTAAGTTGGGATTATTAAGCTAATCAAGTTCTTTATTTCAAACCGAACTAAGTAACATGACGTCAAATTTGGGCAGAATCAGTGTTGCAACTGGAGCGCATGGGCTGGGAGTTTGATTGGCAGAGGTGATCAGGTTACACATGCCATCCTTTTGAAAACACCACCGCCATCATCTAACCCCTCTTTGCTCATGGGTTAGGAACCCTTCCAGCAAGGAAAATAGAATGACCAAAAGGGCTCCCGATTCTCTGTGTCAGAAGCGGTTCTGTTCAGATCACAATGAAGTCTTAAGTATATATATATATCATCATCATCATCATCATCATCATCGTTTAACGTCCGCTTTCCATGCTAGCATGGGTTGGACGATTTGACTGAGGACTGGTGAAACCGGATGGCAACACCAGGCTCCAATCTAAATTTGGCAGAGTTTCTACAGCTGGATGCCCTTCCTAACGCCAACCACTCAGAGAGTGTAGTAGGTGCTTTTACGTGTCACCTGCACGAAGGCCAGTCAGGCGATACTGGCAATGGCCACGCTCGAAATGGTGTCTTTTATGTGCCACCCACACAAGCCAGTCCAGGGGCACTGGCAACGATCTCGCTCGAAAATCCTACGGAAGCCAGTCAGGCGGTACTGGCAACGGCCACGCTCAAAATGGTGCATCTTATGTGCCACCCGCTCAAGAGCCAGTCCAGGGGCACTGGCAACGATCTTACTTGGCTTGCCGGGTCTTCTCACGCACAGCACATTTCCAAAGGTCTCGGTCAGTAGTCATCGCCTCGGTGAGGCCCAATGTACGAAGGTCTTGCCTCACCACCTCAGCCCAGGTCTTCCTGGGCCTACCTCTTCCACGGGTTCCCTCAACTGTTAGGGTGTGGCACTTTTTCAGGCAGCTATCTTCATCCATTCTCACCACATGTCCATACCAGCGCAATCGTCTCTCTTGCACACCACAACTAAGGCTTCTAATGTTCAGCTTTTCTCTCAAGATACTTACACTCTGACGGGTATTCACATTGACATTACACATCCAACGGAGCATACTGGCTTCATTCCTTGCGAGCTTATGTATGTCCTCAGCAGTCACAGCCCATGTTTCACTGCCATGTAGCATGGCTGTTCATATATATATATATATATATATATATATATGAGAACACGGATGTTACGAAAGTAAAACGTTAATGTTCGAAACTGCAGCAGTCCATAGATAAATCTTTATTCTGTATATTTCTCATTTTGTCCTGTTCTGGCATTTTGCGAAATTTTTCTGGAGAACATTATTTTTCTTTGTCATTGGGTCGTTGATGACCTCTTTCTAGCATACTGGATGTCCACCTAGTGGTCATCCCTTATACACGTGTAATACAATTTTTTCTGAATTTTCAGATTTGTTATATGCTAGGCCACTTGGTTTTAAATTGAATTAATATTCAATTTATCATCCTATCTATATAAATATATATATATATATATATATATATATATATATATATATATATATATATATATATATATATATATATATAAATAAGCAACACGGATTTCAAAGGTGATTGCAGTACGCACGTTTCATGCTACTCCAATTTATTTAAGTAATGCGAGCATTACATTAAATGCAATATGAAGAGCAATCTTCAGCTGCACGAAAATGCAGAAAATTACAGTAGAAAAGACATATTATAAATGTGGCAACATTTCAAATCCAAGTGGGAGAGAGAATACATAAAAATCCAAGTGGGAGGAAGAATACATAAATCCATCTTGACATAGCCGAGTCTATCAGGCTAGTAATTGATTCTAGACAAAAGTTTTAACTGTCTCAGATTTTATTGTTTCTTATCTAGTGGTTATAGCATAAGGGACAATTACTTCTAAAGAGAGGGAAGGTATAAGCAGTATGCATGGACAAGGCTATAAAATGTATTAGAATATAAAGGTTTCACTGGTCAGAATAGTATCAGGTCATTTTACTACTATTTTGATCACCTATCCTTTTGGAATACGATATTTGGGTGCCTACGCATAAGTACCATATTCAACCTTGAATCTATATCTAAACCGTCTATATATATATATATATATATATATATATATATATATTTATATGAGCAACACACACATACACACCCGCACATATGTACACCAATTGCATACATATTTTTTGTACACATACATGTTCGTATGTGTGTGTGTTGCCCGTATATCAACAAAACACACACACCTTGCCTTACATATATATACGGATAAATGATTTGAAATAAATATATTTTGGAAATGGCGATTTACAGTACAATACCTAGAAACGTGAAAATCAGACCACATGGGTTTGTTTACATCAATTCGGCAGTTTCCATAAAAAATGTTGGGAAAGAACGCGAAAGAGATAGAGAGAGCGCCATGTCAACGAACTTCAAAATTGGTAAAAGTTTATCGATTTTTACAGGTATACGTGGGTACCTCTGAGAGAGAAAGTTGACGAAAATGCACATAGGGTCATTCCGAATCTTCTCCTAAAATTGGAGCGACATGCGTGCTAATTTGTGGACATGCATAAATTACATTCACGTACACACACACACACGCATCCTCTCTTTTATATATATACAGATGTACATGGTCAGTTCCTCCATATCATAGGAAATTTTCCTCATTATTTCAGTGGACAGACTGTTAAGATGCCCTCTATTAGTTAGTGGGAGACCTAAATTTTCTATAGGTTCACTTCACATCAAAATAATTTGATCTTCTAATTCAATCAAAGCTGCATTGTAAATCGCTTCAGTGAAACCAATATCTTGCTCAGGATTACTCAACCGAACTTGGTACTTGAAATCTTCAGTAAAATCATTTCTTAACTTGTTCCACAGTTCAACAAGATTACTTACTTCACAATTTTTGAGAATAATGGCAAAAAGACCTCTTAAATTCTTTGGTGTTTTTGATATTGAAACTTCTTCTGGTGTTGCTTTCCCTGAATCAGGGTGGGACTACTCCTACAGATTTGCTGTCTTTACTTTCATTTTGCTAGACAAACAAGCAGACAGAATTTCAATTTTATATATATAGATAGAAGATACACATACATATATATATATATATATATATATATATATATATATATATATATATATATATATATACATAAATAAATAAATATGCATAAATAAATATATCATATATATCATGTATCTATATGTATGAATGTGTGTATGTATAAATTGTTTTTAATGTTAGAACTAGATGTACATAAACCTATAAATAATACCATGTAAATATTGGGTTGAGAAACTCTCTGCAAACCCTATGGATAATTTTCGACTTTTTCTATCCAAGGAAAATATACATAAGTTGGATTCTCCTTCAATTTCAACATATGAAGGTCCAACAGCCTTTGTTTCTATCTCTGATGTCTATGTCTGTTATGAGATTTTAATCCAGTTAATAATTTATAGGCAAGTTCACAGATTATACATACAAGAGGATTGTTATACTAAATGGTTGGCATGTTAAACTTTGTTTTTGCTTTTAATTCTTTAAGATGGTTGAATAACTTAATTTATAGTTTTTATGGTCTATAGCAAGTTAATCTGCATTCATTGTGATTCAGTGCAGTGTTTTTCTTTTCAAATGTGTCTGGTGGGAGCATTTTGTTGGTTTCAGGTTAGCTTTGAGCTTATCCTTGTATGTTAGCTATGGTTTTCATGCATTTCTTCTTCCATCATGGTGGAACGTTTGGAATTTTGAAATTTTGTTTTCATTTATTTCGATGACATGACCAATCCATCTTAATTGGGATTGCAAAAAGAAAGGATTCAATACCACTAATTTTATTTTTAAAGAATAGGTCCAATATTCAGAATTCTGTCATTCAGATTTATCCACAAATGGTTTAAAGACATTGCTTATGAATGACATCAAGCTGGTTGGGGAGTGATCAACTGGACACTCAAATTTCTGTTCTATAAAAGAGAGTAGAAAGTACTTTGGCTTGATAGACATTAATTTTAGTTTCTAATGAGAATCTCTGTTCAGATGATGGAGTTTACTGAAATCATTTGTATCTTTGTCTATACAGTTGACTATTTCATCATCAAGAGAGGCACCTGAGTTCACACTACAACCAAATATGTGAAGGTCTTTACATATTTCAGGTTGTATCATCAATAATGGTAAGAATGGTTGATTCAGATCTCTGGTTTACTTGGTGATGGATCTTACCTGGTGGACAGCATCAGTCTTTATAATGCTGATGGTCAGACCAAAACATTTATTTTCATTAGAGAAATGATTAATAAGCTCTTGTGTTTCTTTGATAGATTTTGCAACAAGTGCAGCATCGTCAGCAAGCAATAAGTCATGTATCATTACCACTTGGATAAATGCTTTGGCTTTAAAGTGCTGGGGACTGAAGAGACTGCCACAGATACAGAGCTGGAATTACAAATCTAAATCAAGATTGCCATAAGTATGGTTCAGCATGGCTGAATAAAAAAGTGCAAAAAGAATGTTTATCATTATCCATGTTGTATGGGAATGCTGCATCTTTTTTTATCAGCAACCGAACATCTGCATTGCTGTAATCAAACCAATCCTGATTTTTCCATATAGTGAAACCCAATACTTCTGAGTGAGTATTATAGTTAGAGATTCTGAGAGAAGTTTCATAGTGACTCAAAATCATCAGTTATCTACACTAAATCAAGAGAGACTTCAAACTGATCAGATAACACTTCCTTAATATGGATGAATTTCAATGGCAAAGCATTGATGTAATTTGGGATTGAGAAGTTGGTTATATGCTTCTTTTGAATATTGCAGAAGGAAGCTTTACTATTCAAAAGAGCATGATCTGAAAGACAACAAGTACTTTGCCAAGGAAAGTTTACATGCAACTACAGCCAAAGTTAAATGGCATCCTCATCTAAAAACATTGCCATTGACTACCTTGTCAATTCAAAGATGACAAAAATCTGTGATCACAGAAAGTTGAATTCCTGAGATGGTATATAATATTGTGGGATTCAAGTCCCTTGGTGTTTACTTCATTGATTTTTATACACACTTTTGTAGATGTAGAAATTGTATTACATGCACATATAGTGTCTTCTTTCTTTATTTTATAGCACTGGAAATTGTACCTGTTGCATACCAAACAATTGTTGGTCTATACAGCCAAATAATGTTTTCTGTTGGAGAATTAGTTGTAGTAGGCGTTGCTTACTGTACTCGGGAGTGGCACCTTCTCTGTCTTGTGATAGCTGTCTTCTCTTTCTTCCTTTTGTTCTCTATATTGTAAGTAGACTTTCTTTCTCACCAACGTCCCAGTTACTAACATAAAAATACAATTTAGTTACATTTTACACATCCAATAACATTCTCTATTCTGGTTAGTTATCACAGACAAAAGAAAAAGGGTGAGGGGAATGAAATTACAATTTCATTACATTCAAAGCTTACAAAACTTGGTGCCAGAACTGGTAGAATTAGTTTCTTCTTTGTCTCAGGAGGTACCAGGAGATATGAGACAAAGAAGGAACTAATTCTACTAAATTCTACACAATATAGCAGCTAAATAATTTATAGTAACTATTTACAGAAAGGGGGATTTGGTATAAGTGTTTCTAGAGAATACACTAGAGTATTCTACAATATTCAGAGGGAATACACCAGTAACAGTTTGGATTTGTTTGTGTTGTATAAGCAAAATAATAACACCCATTAATTATGCCTGAAGGTTTTCTTTTAATAGCATTTAATAGCAGTTATATCAGAATATGAAGAATTCATTGTGAGTAACACTAATGTATCATTAAAGACTGGGTCATTGAATGATGCCAATCATAACAGATCTATAGACAAACAATAATAACAGTTGTCTGAATGTGTAAGTGTAGAGTAACACTGAAGTGTTTCTTGAAGATTGGATCTTGACATTATCCCAGTTATAACACATTTATAGACTAACAATAAAGTCAGTCCCTACATTAGTATGTGTTAAGTGGTAGAATCAGTAGAGCAGCCATGGTTGAGTGGTTAAGAAGTCCAATTTATAAACAAGTGGTCCTGAATTAATTACACATTGGGCAAATATATAAAATGTAATAATTCTGAAGATAGTTAAGATTGATAAAAATCAAGCCCTGTGATACAGTAAAATTCAGAAAGAAGTATTCTTCTTTGACAAACTATAAAGAACTATAATCAAGATTTTTAAGCAGGTATACACACACAAATTTGGGGTAAGTTATTGATCAACTGTAATATTTGACTAGTATTTAGTTTATTGATTTTGACAAAAATAAAAGGCAAATTTGATCCTGGCAAGATTTGAACCCAAATCTTTAAGGGCACATTGATAAATACCACAATGCATATTGCCAGCTACTCTACCAATTCCATCAACTTTGTGCTGCTATACAATAATGATCATAATATTCTTTTCCATATTAAGTAAAATCTATTTTGAATAATGGCAATGATAATTACTAATTTACCATAACACACAGCAAGAAAAAAATTAGTAATTCTACTAAATTGTTGGTAAACAATATAGATATAAATATAGAACATGAAAATTACATTAAATATATGATCTGGCCACCTAGTCAGTAGGGTGACATCATTTGAAAGCTAAAAAGCAATGCAAAAAAGCACATTGGGACTAGTGATAGTGCATTGTCAACATCTTATACTCTGGTCAATACAGTGGCATGGTATGAATTATGTTAACATTGAGGGTAGGTATCTACAAAGCCCATTGTCTTATCTTTCATGTAATAACTTCTTTGTTCTAGTTAGGAATGAAATTGTAAGCTGCTCTGTCTATCCAAATTAAGCCACCATTTTATAAACATTTTCTGAGAGTACAACTGTTATTTTTTACCAACAGATTATTTTGAAAAATTCAATTGTATGCTTTTTTTCATAGTTAATTCATGCAAAGAAAAGCAGCAATATTTATAAGTCTACTGAAAATAGTGAAACTGAAGCAGGTTATGTTCAGTTTTAATTTTCATAATTCAATATCAACATATGAACTGCATAAGGAAGGGAGTTCCATTTCGTTGCATTTGTGGAAAGGAGTGATTATATAAAAAGAGCCAGCATGAAAATGGGTGTAGTTGCACATGACAATGTAGAGATCATCATCATCATCATCATTTAACATCCACTTTTGTGTGCTTGTATGGGGTTAAAGAAATTTATCAAGGCAGATTTTCTACAGCTGGATGCTTTCTGGTTACCAACCCTAAGCAGTTTCCAAGCAAGGTAATATTTCCCCATGGAAGGCTGAATATAGACAACATTATTTGTGTGACAATGATGCTCATGGTACATACAAGGGTACATACAAATACATATGCACATACACGTGCACACACACACACACACACACATGCATACATATATACATACATATGTGTGTGTGTGTGTATATATATATATATATATATATATATATATATATATATATATATATATATACATATGACTGGCTTCTTTCAGTTTCCATACCAAATCTATCCACAGGATTTGGGTCAGCCCAGGGCTATAGTAGAAGACAAGGTACCATGCAATGGAATTGAACCCAAGACCACTTGCAGAGCACATTTCGCTGGCTGGGCCTCTAGGCTAATCCGTTTGTTGCATCTCCTGAGGCAATGAGCCCGCATAACAGAGAACAATGAATTCACACTGCATGAGATGGCTGCAAAGAGCAACGTTTTACACCTTTGTATATATTGTAAATAAAACTAATGAAGAACCTATGTTTTGCCTAATACTTCTTTACTCAACTGCTGGAGCCTTAAGCAACATGAAGGATAAGAAATTAATGGGAGAAAGGTGATATTCAACCGATATCGAGAACCTTGCCTCCCATGATAAGACTTTTCAGAAGTTTAATTTCATGAGTTGAAAGTGGGGTATACAAGATTGTTTTCTTGATATGTTTAATAATTAGGTTCTTCTGGCATAGAAAGAGACAAGAGTGTCATGTTCACATTGAAAGGATGTTTCAGAGGCATCTGTTCATGGAAATTTAGGTCTGGTATAATGTTACATATGGTTGTTGATGATACATATGAGGATGGAAAATTATAGAAAGCAAAGTAATATAATCTGTAAAGGAGTATGTGTTAGAAACGATAACAGGAAGTTAAAGGCTTGGGTGTGTTGTAAGAAGTTTGCTTCCCAACCACATGGTTCTGGGTTCAGTCCCACTGTATGGCACCTTGAGCAGGCATCTTCTATTATAACCTTAGACCAACCAAAGCCTTGCCAGTGGATTTAGTAGACAGAAACTGAAAGAAGACCATTGTGTATATATATATATATATATATGTATCATCATCATCATCATTTAACGTCTGTTTTTTATGCTAGCATGAGTTGGATGGTTTAACTATATATATATATATATATATATATATATATATATATATATATATATATATATATATATATAATATTTGAATAAAAGAAGGGTAAAAATACTGCTTGCCAAAGATGAAAGTGAAAGCTTCAAAAGCCACCAATACTACAGTAAATATACACACGAGCAATGCAATGAATATCTTAAAAAATAGGCCTGCCTTCAGGATTGAATTTGAATGTAGTTTACATACCCCAATATCAATTGATTTCATGCTGTGCATGAGAAAACATGCTTTGCAATCATCAGTTGGAGATAGTAACATCTATTTCTAAAATATTCATTACGTCAACTCGTGTGCATTTCTAACTTTAAACATCCTGCTCCATTTAAAGAGAAAACTATTGTAAAGAATAAAAGTGCAAATATATAAAAGCATTATTACTGTTAAAAACAGATATTCATTGCATTGCTCGTGTGTATTTATCGTAGTATTGGTGGTTTTTGAAGCTTTCACTTTCATCTTTGGCAAGCAGTATTTTTACCCTTCTTTTATTCAGATACTTCATATCGTACCTGCTTAGATAGAAGTCTTGCTAGCCACTATATTATTACTGTTTACAACAGTAATAATACTTTTATATATATATAATATCTCGGAATCTAATTCTAATAGAATTAAGTGTGGTTTATCAATGTAATGTAATGACTAATACAGACGTCTCGCATTATGTATGTAGCTCCTCGACGTTTTAAGCACACTCGTAACTTTACTTACATATTTTTGATTTTTTTTTCATAAGCATGATTATTATTATTATTATTATTATTTCATCACATGATAGCTTTGTACCTTCTATTACCACTCATTTAGGTTAATAACCGTATCTTAATATGATACAATGCTATGGATGTTTATTTATTATATTTACAATCTTCGCTCAGTATATAAGTTTGTTTTCATAAGGAGTCATAATATATAATGAATTAATTGGATTCTCTCCCTTCCTCCTTTTCTGGTTTTCAGTTTGCTTTTTCTTTTTTTTCTTTTTTTTTTAACTTTATATTTCTCCATTTAACTACACTCCATTATGCCTTCTTCTAAAACTTTTAGTATAGCGTTCATAGCCTCTCTCCCTTAATAATACCCTGTCAACCAGTGTTCTTGTTTCTAGCGGTCATTTACTTGTCTATATAATGTTATAACTTGTACACAACCTTATCATTTAATGCATGTCTTGCTTTGGTATGTTGGTTACCTCATGATGAATTTATGTGCAATTTCAGCACCTCTTACCTCTTTGGAGTAGAGTGCACATATATTTTGAAACATGTAGGAATTAAAGGAACTTATTGATTATATGCGTTTTGCTCCATTTATTATTATTCTTTATATCTACTCAAAATACATCACTTTAACTTGGTATTTCTACCTATTAACCAGGTATGATATCCCAGTTTTCGTGTAATTTTTGCTACCCTGGTAACTATTAACATATTTTCATTATCAAAGTTTTTTCAACTGAGATAATATTAATATATACATAAATTAATATATAAGACCCGGCAAGCCAAGTGAGTTCGTTGTCAGTGCCCCTGGACTGGTTCTTGTGCGGGTGGCACATAAGATGCACCATTTTGAGCATGGCCGTTGCCAGTACCGCCTGACTGGCCTTCGTAGGATTTTCGAGCGAGATCATTACCAGTGCCCCTGGACTGGCTCTTGTGCGGGTGGCACATAAAAGACACCATTTTGAGCATGGCCGTTGCCAGTACCGCCTGACTGGCCTTCGTGCGGGTGACACGTAAAAGCACCCACTACACTCTCTGAGTGGTTGGCGTTAGGAAGGGCATCCAGATGTAGAAACTCTGCCAAATTAGATTGGAGCCTGGTGTTGCCATCCGGTTTCACCAGTCCTCAGTCAAATCGTCCAACCCATGCTAGCATGGAAAGCGGACATTAAACGATGATGATGATGATGATGATATATATATATATATATATATATATATATATATATATATATACATAAATTAATATATATATATATATATTTATATGTATATTTATGTATCAGTACTGGGCTTAAACTAATCAACCCCAGTACTATATTTTTAAGCCTGATACTTATTCTTTCAATCTCTTTTGTCAATCCAGTATGTTATGAAGACGTAAACGCACCAACACTGGTTGCCAAGTGTGGTGGGGGACAAACACAGGCACGAAGACATACACATGCACATATATATGCACGTGTGTGTGTGTGTTTGTCTTTGTGTCTGTGTTTGTCCCCATGACTGGCTTGATAACTTGTATTGGTGTGTTTACATTCTTGTTATCTAGTGGTTTGGCAGAATGAGACTGATAGAATAAGTGTCAGGTGTAAAAAAAAAACAAGTATTGAGGTCAATTAATTCAAGTAAATTCCTTGAGGCAGTGCCCCAGTATGGCCGCAGTTTAATGACTGAAAGAAGTAAAAAAAAAAAAGGAAATCTGATTTGCTAAGAGAGAGAGAGAGCTCTACAAACAGTTCAATGACATGATCTGACAGAAAACTTTTTAATCAAGAAATGAGAGATTGATATATAAAGCAGCCAACATGGCTTGGAGGATGTCATACCAGACACAGTAGAAAATAAATGTTCCCTGTAAGACTGGTAGCTTGGAGATTTACATACCAGATACAATCAAAGATGAATGTTGTCTGTAAGGTAGGCAGCTTAGCTTCTGGAATATTACACACTTAATAGATCAAGATTCACTTTCTAAACTGGACAGATACCAAACTGTCATAGCCCACGTTGTAATCATTTTCAACAAAGAAGACTGAGGTAAAATTTAATGATGTACCTTTTTCAAATAGACAACTTACCACCTGGTCTGGGAATCAAGCTCATAACTTTACAATCAAGAACCCAACACTCTTAGCAGATAGTCAATCATCTTAATATATCTTTAGAGTTGTTATGATTTATTAAGATCTTTCCAAAAACACTGTCTAGAAAAATTAATGTATCTAGAAATTACTAATTATCCCATTTTAGTAACTCACTCTGGAACAAGTTAAACAATCCATTCTCAACCAAGTGATTGATACACATTCTAGTCACTAAATTCTTATACAAATCAGTGATGACTGTCAGAGCAATTTCAAAAATAAACACGGCAAAAGACGTTTTTTTTCTCAGTAACACTCCAAATGTCATTCATGCTTATCACTTATATTATTAATCCATGCCTGTAGCTTAGTTAATCCGACTAATGAAAGAAAATTGATAGTTTCTAATGATGATTATGCCTGTCCAAGAATCTCTGTAGATGCTTTATCTTCAGTGCACATATCTGCATAAATGAAAATAGATTTATGAGATTCAAGAACACTTAGTCCTTGTACAAAATTAAAAGCAAGAAAAGCTACATGTTTTTGATATAAAGAACAAAAGTCGATGATGGTCAGCCATGTGCAATACAAGTCCGTGAGGAGATTAGTGAGAGTCTCCCTCTCAAGTAGTAGCCAGACAGGGGCTGTTAAAGGGGAGGCAGACCTGTCATGATTTGCTTGAGGACTGTGCAGGAGGCTGTGACTGATTATGGGCCTGTTTTTTGATGCAGGGCTTGTGACTGTGATGGGTGGAGATCTCTTGTTACTTGTAGAAACCAGGAGGAACTAAGATTAAGGTAAAGATAAAATCCCAACAAAGTCTTACATATTTGTTCCACATAAAGTTTCCTAGTACATACCAAATTTAAGACATTGTGATTAGTTCTTCTAAAGATTTCTACTTCTACTTCTATGAATAGAGTAAGCATTAGTAATTCATTATGCATGATGCTTTATAGAAGTCTTGCTAAACAGCAGAAATATGTATGTAATTTTAGTAGATGATGATGATGATGACCACTACTGCTGCTACCCCTCATCATTATCATCCATTATCTTCTGCTCATCATCTTCAATAAACAGAATCGATGATAACCACATCATATACTTCCAATCCATCCTTATATAAGGGCTTCTTTCTCTTTTTGTTTTCAAGTGGTTTTGATGAATCTCCCCGATGGCTAATTTCAATAGGGAAGCAAGACAAAGCTGAAGCCATTCTTGGAAAAATAGCCAAGAGAAATAAAAAGGAGTTTTATGTGATGCTTACAGAAAAAACATGTAATAAAGAAGCTGTTGCAGTGAATGGTAGTTTTAGAGATTTATTTAAATCAAGAATTCTTTTATATCGAGCTTTTAATGTGTTTTTCAACTGGTAAGTATTTTGAACACTAGTTCTCAATCACTTTTGTTTTGGGAAATATAGGAGATTAAAAAATAAGTTACTGGCCTACTTCACAAGGAAAAGTTACTAAAATTTCTAGGAATATAACTAAAAACAAGAAGTGAATCACAAACCTTGTGTGTGTTTACAGGCTTTAAAATGGCTCTCTGAATATATATGATTTCTATAAAACAAAATTATAAATAACAAGTGTTTCAAGACACTCAAAGGTTATGAATTTTCAGTATTTAAAATCCAGGTGTACTTAGATATTCTTTGTGACACTCTAGTGCACTGCGACACATATAAGGGGGTGTTGAAAAGTGCCTGACTTTAAGGTCATTGTGGAAGGCCTGGCTGGAGGCTCAACCTTTCAAGTCCTTTTACAGGGCTTATAAAAACTGAAGGACTGCTGCAATAAGTGTGTGAATCTGAGAGAGAAATATGTTGAATAAAATCAAAATTAACCGATCCTCCTGTATTTTCTTTTACCTAAAGTCAGGAACTTCTCAGCACTTCCTTATATGTGCATCACAGCACGCTGTTTGGGAACCTCTGATTTCAGAGAATATTTCGTTCTTTGACACAACTTTTTATTTTAAAATCTTAGCTGTTGCAGAAAATAATTTAAAAATTTAGTTGAAGTTTTTTTGAAAAATAATAATGTTTTTTTTTTTTTAATTTTACACAAATCAAAGAACTTGTAGAAGAATGGTTTCATGTTGTGTGACGTTCAGGTTAAAGTCAGTTCTGATGGGATAGATCTGTAATCAAAAATGTTCCAACTGTAAAATTCTTAGGCATTTTTCGTAGACATGGTGTATCTAGAACTACAATATCAAATGTGTGTTTACTTTTTGAAAATAGTAAGATGTGTTTTGAGGTAGATTGGGCTGCTATTTCTTGCTGATTGAGCAACCATGCAGAAGTTTTTAAATTGGCACATGAGTAGTTCAGATGCTACTACTGGTTTCAGTAGTTTATTAGTATTTTTTTCTATCAACTATGAAAGGCTTTTGTGTGTGATTAGTTACACATTCTTTATTGACTGTTCACAATTTTATGTAGGTTGTATGTGAAGATAAAGACTGAGCTAAAATTTTATTGAGCTTTAAAATATTTCACTTTCCCATTTTGTTTATATTTGTGAGTGACCTGCCAATAAATAAGTGAGACAGCATTAAACAAATGTAACAGTGAGATAATATAAAAGTCAAGCAAAGTATTTAAATTACTGCATATGGTTAATATGCATTACTTTACACTACAGGTTGTGCCTTTCATTAATTATGACATAAACATGTTGCATAAGAAAGTGCTGAGACAAGTGACATAGATTCCCATAAATGCCTTAGTGGCACTCTGGCCCAAGATTGTATTTGCTAGCTTTTATAGAATCATCAATCTTCGGCGATACTGTTTGATGAGAAAACTCATGCAATTTGTTTTAAGTTTGTTGCATCAGTCATAAGTCAGTCAGGGCTGATTAGTCGAGCTTTACTCACGTAGACTTTAATATCGTTTATGGCAACACTTATCATTAATATCTTTTATGGCAACACTTATCATTAGGTCATGGTTCTGGACTGGAAAAATTTTAGAGATATGGTTCAAAACTCAGCAGGGGCTTCCCTACAAGGTAAATTAGTACAAGGTACCAATACAATTTGAACTCACAATACAGAGAGTCATAATTAAATACTGTTTGGTACTTTAGCTGATGCTCTATTGTTTTGGTACCTACATTATTATTTTGGGACAGCATAGCAATACCAACAATGTTATTTCTAAAGTTGGCAGAATGCCGTAAGTCTTGTGAAAGCCAAAACCCAGTTATATGGATCCTATTATTTGACTGGTCCTTTATTTTATTGACTTCAGAAAGATTAAAATAAAGTTAACCTTGATAAGATCCTAGTTCCCAATGTAAAGACATGTAATTAAATGCTACAAAATATTTTGTCCAACAACCTACTGAATAAAAGTTTCTTATTAAGCATACTGTCTAGTTGTGTAGATCAAAGTGTTTTTCAACTGTCCCTGATATATTACTGGAACTTGTTTTGTTGATGCCAAATATTTAAAAACTGTCTTAGATATGGTTTATATAATAGAATTTTGTAATCCATGATAGCTTTGACGGAATTCATATGACAAAATTTTGAGATCCCTTACAATTTTGGCAGGATTCATATGACATAACTGCAAATTCCATTACAGTTTTGGTGAAATTTTATTTTAGAGAATTCTGAGATCCATTATAGTTTTGCTCTTATATATCCCAACAGCATAAACTATCAAGTTACACTTTAGTTTCATGTTCAGCCACATTCCACAAATGAGATGGTCTCTCTTTTGTCATTACTGTTGTTGTTTTATACCAAGTCTGCACTGATTAAGCGGTCAATGATGAAAATCATTCCAGAACCATCCTATTTTTTTTTATATATTTTTATTCATTTATTAATTTTTATAGGCAATGAACTACATTATTCAATGTAACCTTTTATTTTGAAGATTAAAGTTTAATTAAGTAGTTAGTTACCATTCCCTTGTGACACCTTATTTCTTTTTACCAAATTTGTTGCCAAGGGCAATTAGAACCATATATAACTTACATCACAGTACCTATCATAAAAAACGCTTTATTTAGCCAAAAATGCTGGCACCTTAAAACCTTTTTGTTACTAAATTTCTATTAAAATTCACTGCCTTTGTTTGAATTTATTTTGGAAATAATGAAATAACTTAACCATTGTTAAACTGGTGTTTGGAACATAAAGTAACATGAAATTTTTATGGAAGATTTATATTTTCAAAACAAGAATTTGTATCAACCAGCTATGGGTGGCCTTAGGCAGACTCTTCAAAATGATGCCAATAATGACAATAACAATGACAACAACAATGACAAAAACCATGACCATGATCATGATCATGATTGTGATGATCAGGAGAATTGTTGATGACTTTTCTAACATGCTTATATCTGAACTGTAATGTTAATGTTTATTTGTATCCATACTGCTTGTTTTCAGGACAGCTGTCAACACAGTGTATTATGGTTTAGTGTTTGGGTCAGCATCTCTGGCAGGAAATTTGTTTGTGAGTACTTCCTTGATGGCAGCTGTCGAACTAGCCTCATATGTAGTACTGATTTTTCTTCTGAAAAAAACGGGCAGGAAACCACTATACAGTTCATCAATAATTTTGGCAGGAATTGCTTGCTTTACATCAGGATTTGTAAAAATTTGGGCAGCAGGTAAGTATGACAGCTTTTTGAAAGTCTTTTGTGAATAGTGTTTGGTATCACATGTATTGAAACAAATTTAATAATTAGGATATCATATGAAGAATTAATCTTTAGCTTGTTCTTTACTAGCACTGTATAGTGAAACTAGCAGAAGGCAATGGTTAGCTGTGCTATTAACACTGTACTTTGAAATTAGCAGGAGACAGTATCTAGAAATGAAACTAACATAGTACTGTGATCCTAGCAGAAGTCAATGTTTAGCAGTGTTACTAGTACTGTACCGTGAAATTAGAAGTAGTGATGGCACAGGTCACTTATTTCCATATAGGCACTATGGACACAAGGATGGCTATATGGCTAAGAAATTTGCCTTACAGTCATGAGATCTCAAGTTCAATTCCACTGTGAAGTATCTTGTTCGTATGTCTTCTGCCATGGCTTTGGATTAACAAAGACCTTGTGAACCTTTGTACCTGGCTTTCGTTGACATGGAGAAAGCCTTTGACAAGGTCCTCCAATCCCTTATCTGGTGGTCAATGAGGAAACTAAGGATAGGTGAATGGTTAGTGAGAGCTGTGCGAGCCATGTACAAGGACGCTGTCAGTAAGGTGAGGGTTGGCAACGAGCACAGTGAAGAATTCCAGGTAGAGGTAGGGGTCCACTAAGGTTCAGTCCTCAGCACCCTCCTATTTATCATAGCCCTCCAGACAATAACAGAGGAATTCAAGACAGGTTGCCCCTGGGAGATCCTCTATGCTGATGACCTTGCTCTAATTGCTGAGTCACTATCAGAACTAGAGGAGAAGTTTCAGGTGTAGAAGCAAGGATTAGAATCGAAGGGCCTTAGAGTCAACCTAGCTAAAACCAAAGTCCTAATAAGTAGAAAGGTAGACAAATCACAAACCCCTTCAGGTAGATGGCCCTGTTCGATCTGTAGAAAAGGCATAGGTAGAAACTCTATAAGATGTACCCAGTGTAAGCTATGGACACATAAAAGGTGCAGCAATATCAAAGGAAGGCTAACTAGGAAGATAGTTTTTGTATGTGGCAGATGCTCAGCAGCAATAAACACTGAAAATGTGCAGAGAACAAATTCTGCCACATTCCAGGGAGAAAAACTAGACGTAGTTGATAGCCTCCGTTACCTAGGTGACCAAGTCAGTAGCGGAGGAGGGTGCGCTGAAAGTGTAACTGCTAGAATAAGAATAGCCTGAGCAAAGTTCAGAGAACTCTTACCTCTGCTGGTGACAAAGGGCCTCCCACTCAGAGTAAAAGGCAGACTGTATAACGCATGTGCACAAACAACATGGGCCATGACTGCTGAGGACATGCATAAGCTCGCAAGGAATGAAGCCAATATGCTCTGATGGATGTGTAATGTCAGTGTGCATACTCGACATAGTGTAAGTACCTTCAGAGAAAAGTTGGACCTAAGAAGCATCAGTTGTGGTGTGCAAGAGAGACGATTGCGCTGGTATGGTCATTTGGGGAGAGTGGATGAGAATAGCTGTATGAAAAAGTGTCACAGTCTAGCGGTTGAGGGTACCTGTGGAAGAGGTAGACCCAGGAAGACCTGGGATGAGGTCGTGAAGCATGACCTTCGAACATTAGGCTTCACCGAGGCAATGACTAGAAATATGCTGTGTGTGAGAAAACCCGGCAAGACAAGTGAGACCATAGCCTGTGGCCTTTACCAGGGGTGTAGCCAGCCCACTTATGTGTACCTTTCCTTCTTTGGACACAAAACCCTGCTTACGAAGACCTGTTGAGGCAAGTGAAACTTAAATCGAAACTGAACCAAATTCGATGACTGGCACGCATGCCAACCTTCCTTCATTGGACACTAAACTCAGCTTACGAAGACCTGTTGGGGCAAGTGAGATTGAAACTGAACCAAATTTGATGACTGGCACTGGTGCCAGTGGAGCGCTAACAGCACCATCCAAGTGGGATCACTGCCAGAGCAGCAGTCTCGCTCCCGTGCTGGTGGCATGTAAAAAGCACCATTTGAGCGTGATCGTTTCCAGCTTAGCCTTACTGACACTTGTGCCAGTAGCATGTGAACAAAACATTGGACTGACTCCTGTGCAGGTGGCACGTAAAAAAACACCATTTGAGCGTGTCCGTTGCCAGTACCACCAGACTGGCCCTTGTGCCGGTGGCACGTAAAAAGCACCCACTACACTCTCAGAGTGTTTGGTGTTAGGAAGGGCATCCAGCTGTAGAAACTCTGCCAGATCAGATTGGAGTCTGGTGTAGCCATCTGGTTCACCAGTCCCAGTCAAATCGTCCAAGTCATGCTAGCATGGAAAACAGACGTTAAATGATGATGATGATGATGATGATGATGATGATGATGATGATGATGATGATGATGATGAGTGAAATAAGATTGACAGAAATTGAGAGGAAGCTTCTTGGATGGGTTGACAGAAATTAAGTGGAAACTTGTTGGATGGGTTCAAGACTACATGTGTTTAAGGAATACTCACCCACTTATTTAGTTCTTTATCTTACCATTGGTTTCTCTCTTCTTTTACCTTTGTCTGATGAGTTGTAATGCCCCAAAGTACAGTATACAATAAGATCATTATTATTAATGAATTGAAGGTAATGAATGAGCTGGCAGAATCATTAGCATGCCACACAGTGTTTAGTGGCTTTACGATCTGCATTCAAATTCTTCCAATGTCGACTATGTCTTTCATCCAGTTGGTGTCAATAAAATCAGCACTGTTGAGCACTGGGGTCAATGTAATTGACTAAGCTCCCCTACACCCCAAATTTTCACCCTTGTACCTATAGTAGAAATAGAATGTTGGTTTCAAACGTTGGCACAAGGCTAGCAGTTTTGGAGGAGAGTGTAAGCCAATTACATCAACCCCAGTATTCAACTAGTACTTATTTTATTGGTCCTGAAAGGACGAACAGCAAAGTTGGTGGCATTTGAACTTGGAATGTAGAGATGGATGAAATTCCACAAAGCATTTTGCCCAGGATGCTAACAATTCTGCTCCCTTAATAGAAGGAAAATATTAGTGAGTCAGGCATTCTCAGTAGTGTGCACAATTGAATGTTAATTGTTAAAGCTGACAGGATAAATTATATAGGCACCAGCTTCATAGTATTATGTACTTAACATGTACTTTATTAGATATTGTTGCTGATCTTAAATAGATTACTCGAAAGAGGAATTAAAATCAAATGATGTTTAATGAATATGTATATGTGAGAAAGAATGAGGTGAAAGAAAAGAAAAAAACATGAAAGAATGTTAGAAGAAAGGAGAATATTAAGAAAGAAGAAAAAGAAGTTATTTTTAAAAGCTGAATAAAAGAAGAAGAAAAGGAAAGAAAGGAATCAGACATTGACCCCTCTGGGTAGTATATTTTTAATGATACATATTTAAGTTTGGCTTCTGTAATATTTCAAACAAAATAATTGTCATGTGATAGTGAGGATGACAGCTAGTGTGTGTGAGTGTGTGTGTATGTGTGCACGTGTGTGTGTGTATGTGTGCACGTGTGTGTGTGTGTGTGTGTGTGTGTGTGAGTGTAAGAGAGAGGGAGAGAGAGAGAAAGCGAAAAAGTGAGAGAGAAAGAGAGAGAGGAGCAGAAAGAAGTTACTTCTGAAAGATACGGATTAAGTAAGTGTGATAAACCACAAAATGAGTGCTTCCAAGGGTCATGGCCATCTGCCTGCATGTTGGAGGGGTTGTATTGTGAAACTTTACATAAACACTGCCAAAAGTTTTACTAAAATAGACTGAAAATATATTGTCCAAAGGAATTCTTATTGTTCTTGAACATTAGTCGCATCTATACATACAATACATGCATACATATGTACATGCATACATACATACATACATAATACATGCACACATACATAGTTACATACATATGTACATACATACAAACATACATGCACGCATTTGTATGTGCACATACACATCAAGTGTACATGAGCATGTGTACAAACACATTTGTATTCTCATGAGCCTCTTCAAACACACACACACACACACACACACACACACACATACACACACATATACATATATATGTGTGTGTATGTATGCATGAATATATATGTGTGTGTATATATATATATATATATACTAGCAGAAATACCCGGCGTTGCCCGGGTTAAAGAGAATAATGAAATCTAAAAACGCCGTCTAGACTACGCATCATCTTTATATATAGAGATGTATATACACACACGCACCCAAACACACGTATATATATGTATATCAATATAAATATATGAAAGTCAATGAAGTTTCGTAAAAGAAGGTGATCATGTACATACTTTCTTGCTGTTGTGATTATAACACCTCATTGTAAACTATGTTCCTTGTTTTCCCTTGTGGAGCATATACAAATAGGTTTTTTGTTGCTGCCCACTCTTGAGCAGCCAACATACAGTTGTCCATGTGAGAAGCAGGGCTCTTCCAAGAGAAGACCAGCTACAGACAGTGTTTGACCCTGATATTTGTTTATGGACATGGCAAAAGTCACACGAAGGGGGAATTGTAGTCTTCTGAATGTAAAAGGAATGTCTGCTCCTGATGGAGTAAGAGGAATTCTTGGAATAAAGACGTCATCCCCTTTTGCACATCCAGAAAGAATGGTAGCCTCGATAACGTGTGACATCATTTTCTAAATAATGCTCATCTGTTATGTTCGGGTTAAAATTTCATCAACATCAAAAAAATATGAATTTTCATGGGAGTTATGGCCGTTATGCAAAGAATATAATTTCCAAATTTCATAAAGATCCATTCAGTACTTTTGACGTAGTTTTGGATAAGAAAACAAATGACTAATGTGTGTGTTTGTGTGCATGTGTATGTGTGTGTGATGGGTGTATACATGTATAGATATCTGTATGCATGTATATATGTATATATGTGTACATATTACATGTACATCTATATATATATATATACATCTACACATATGTATACATATACATGTATGTATAGATCTATATATATATACATATACATGTACATCTATATGTATACATATACATCTCTCTCTCTCTCTCTCTTTCTCTCTCTATCTTTCTCTCTCTCTTTCTCTCTCTCTTTCTCTCTTTCTTTCTCTCTCTCTCTGAAAGTATCTGTCATTACAGTATCGAAATGGTGTACATATACATGTATATGTATACATATACATCTCTCTCTCTCTCTCTCTTTCTGTCTCTCTCTTTCTCTCTTTCTCTCTCTGTGAAAGTATCTGTCACTACAGTATCGAAATGTGATTGTTTCAGTTAGTGGAATAGTTTCATTTTTAAAGTGAAAGTATTTGACATGAGTGTTTTTGCTTCACTTTTGACACGTAATACTTAAATAGTGGAGGAGATATTATGTTGCCGTGTGCTCGAACTCTGCAAGAAGTTAATAATTTTTTTGACTAAAACACAACTGGAACCCTAAGTAAGGCATGTGTAAAATTTGAATGAAATTGGTTGCGTAGTTCTCGAGTTTTAGGGATTCACACAGACAGACAGACACACATTCTCATTTATATATATATATATATATATATATATATATATATATATATATATATATATATATATATATATATATATATATATATATATATATATATATATATCTGAAGAAATTACCTATCTTCAGGCATTTGACAGCAACTTGTCCAAGGACCTAGACACATTCTACCAAAGGAATGTTCTCTGCTTTGTTTAACTAGATTCCAAACCAAGACTAATTAGGTCGACATTCTCAAGCCCTACTGAAGCACATGCATGCCATTAACCTCTGAAAAGGTTGAGTGTGGAAATCAAATTACCTATCAAACTTGTTTGACTTACCACCTGATGGTAGCCCAAAGCCGTATGTTGTAGCTTCTTTAAATCACGACTCTACACCACATAAAAATTTTAGCCAACATGACAACAGATATGGACATTTGTAAAGTCTGGTATGATATGGAAAAGGGATTCCATCTGGTCTGAGGGTAGTGTACCCACAATAGGAGGCAATGAAAATGCTCCATGGAAACTAAACAAGAACAGTCCATCATCCCCTGTATATTATCATGATAGGCTTACTTTCTTTAAATGCCTGAAGTTTATGCAACAAGATCCACCATTTTGACTCTTACATCAAAAGTGCTGACCCCACCAATTTTATTACAGTCATAAAAACATGGGAACACTCTTTACTCTGCAATTGTGTTATAAGCATGCTTGGTTACAACTTTTGTAAAGACCACAAATTAAACATTGCTGTGTAATGGTCTATGTCTGTTCAAACTTTTCAGCAATTCCTTGTGATGATTTGAGCCAATCACAACAAAAGGTATTTTTCTGTGATATATATATAAACATGTCAACACTTCTACATAGAGTTGTCTACCATCCCACAAAACTACCATCAAGACACAAATCTTTTTTACATCATCAGAGCTGCATCTAAGAAAATAGCCACTTATATTTTCATTGCTGGTGAGTTCAATTACCCTGAAACTGATTGGGAAACCTTTCCTTGGCTGCAAAATGCAAATGATTTCCTTGATTTAGTGCTCTTATTCCCCCATAAGAGGTAACAACACATTAGATCTGCTCTTTACCATTATTTCTGAAACAGTTATCAGTGTTACTACCAAGGAATCTTTGGGCAACTATGCTCATGCTATGACCATAGCCAATCTGTTTACTATGGACAAAAACAAGAACCATCACCACCTCAAAAATGCTCACTTTGACTGGAACAAAGCAAACTGGAACTCTTATTGCACTGAGTTACAACATCCAAACTTGCTTGAATTTTATGATTCCTGTACTGTACTTCAGAACATATTCAATTCAGTCTGGGTTTCATGTGAAGCATCAGTACCATGTAAATGCTTTAAAAAACCCAAAAGTGCAATTTGGAAAGACTGCAGCAGTGTGACTTACCAGGAAAGAATGTCATGAAGCTGAACAGGAATACAGACTACATAAAATGGAGGATAAAAGAAGGTGCAATAGATCATCTAACCATCTCAAGTAGTTGACTAAGAAAGCAGCGCTTGAATTTGAACAATGTAGAGCAATCAACCCTGACAGCAAAGTGTTGTTGAAATATGCACATTTGAAGCAGAGACCTCACTCTCCAGTTGGCCCTCTTTGCAATCCCCACACAGGTCAGACACAAATGATCCTCAGAATTGTGCAGAACCTGTTGCTAAATGCTATTCAGGCATTTTTGCTGTTGAAAATTCAAATGTACCATCTTTACTACCTTTGACATCAAATTCTATAGCATCTATGGAATTTGCACCTGCAATGCTGCAACACCATCTCAAGAATAAGCACAGCTATGACTTTCTTGGTCTTGATGGTGTTATTCATCTGCTTCTCAAATGTGGCAGGTTCTTTCTTTTGCACCAGCTTACATTTTTCTTCCAATTCTGTCAAATAACTGTGTTACCCCAGAGCAGCAGGAAATTTCCAGCATCATTCCCCTGTTCAAAAAGGGTGATTGCACATCACCTATCAACTACTGTCCAGTCAATCTTACTAGTTGCATCACCAAAGTGATGGTGTTCTGTGTCAGAGAAACACTGGAACTTTCACAGCCTTACTCAACCCTCACAATTTGGATTTATGCTTAACTCCAACTGTTGTAGCCAGCCAGTTGAGTTTCTTGATGATATCACCTGAATCACTGATGGATGTTATCTATCTTGACTTTGCAAAAGCCTTCAATTCCGTGCCTCACTTATGTCTAACCTCTCTGTAATGGGTGATGATCTTTATAACTTGTTCAGGTCCTTCATTCTGGGTCAAAAAGAGGTAGTCACAGTTCTAGGACAGCATCCGGCTCCCTCATCATCATCCCTATGGGATAATATCTTGTGTGCCACAGGGATCTATTTTTGGACTCCTGTTGTTTGTTGCATATATTAATGACATAGATGCCAACTTGAAGAATGTTACAGTGTTAAAATATACAGATGACATCAAGCTGTACCTTCAGATAAAAAGAACATGTCCTTCACACTATAGATCTTTCCTGTAATCAGGCCTGGACACAATGCAGCAATGGATTACTGTCTGGAAACCCAAACTGGCTGTGAGCAAGTGCACCATCATGCAGTTTGGAAGGAAAAACACAGCATAATATACTCCCTCTACAACACCAATCTTAAGAGTCACTAGAGGTGAATCTGATTGTAAAATCCTGCTTTGAATATCTGTTCATGTAATCCATGCCAGCATGAAAAACGTATGTTAGATGAATGAACAATACATATGATACACAATGCACTTCTGATTAAGTTATCTGCAGGAGACGTTCTTTGCAAAGAATTAGTCACTTCACATTAATTGATCAAGAAAAGGCCTTTGGCAGAGTATATATATTTAATGTGTATAGGCACAGGTGTGGCTGTGTGGTAAGAAGTTTACTTCCCAAGCACATGGTTCCAGGTCCAGTTCCATTGCATGGCACCTTGGGCAAGTGTCTTTTACTACAACCTCAGACCAACCAAAGCCTTATGAATGGATTTGGTTGATGGAAACTTAAAGAAACTCATCATGTGTGTGTGTGTGTGTGTGTGTATGTGTGTGTGTGTGTGTGTTTATGTCTGGGATTGTCTTTCACCATTGCTTGACAACTGGTGTTAGTGTGTTTATGTACTCTAGCTTAAGAGTTCAGCAAAAGAGACTGATAGAACAAGTTTAAGGGTTTAAAAAGTATAAGTACAGGGGTTGATTCATTCAACTGCATTTTCTTCAAGGTTGCAGTCTAAAGACTGAAACAATAAAAAGTTAAAGATAAAAGATATTAATGATTTTATTTATTTTATTTTTTGTTTTAAAAACCAAAACAATGCAATTTATAAAAATTAAATAGGTTGCTGGATTTTCCTGGTACTTCAATATTTCCGTGTTAGGACACTCCAAATATTTCCTAAAAAGGGGGCCTAACCATGAAATATCTAAAAAAAAAAACACCATTGAAATGTATTATTTTTGTAACTAGCATTGTTTTGACTTAAACAAAAATGAGTAGTTAAAAATATTTATATATATATGAAACAATGCTTCATGTAAACTCTACTGCTTTAGTACACACACACTCACACACACAAGTTTAAGACCACGAGGACTTGGAACTTCTATATACCAATGATCTAGTTTTTATAGCTGAGTCCACTAAAGAATTAGTGGACTTAAAATAAAGAAAAATTGAAATTTATTTGTCTATTATAAAATTGGCTAAGACAATGTTTTATTTATCAAGAAAAATGATAGGCATCTACAGCCATCTGGGAAGTTGATAGGTAGAAAAGCAGTAGGTAGAAATTCCATAGGTTGTTCCCAATAACTATAGGAACACAAGAGATGTGGTGAAATCAGTCAGGCTGAGAGACAAGGAAGTCTTATGTAGTAGATGTGAAAATGCACCAATCAAATAAATTCTTTCAAATTCTCAAATTTTGGATTCTCTAAATATAGTTAATAGATACAATAGAAAAAGTGCATTGTTTACGATTTTTTTCCCTCTGAAGGATATACCAATGAATCATCATCATCATCATCATTTAACATCTACTTTCCATGCTGGCATGGGTTGGATGGCTTGATGGGAACTAGCCAGGCAGAAGACTGCACCAGGCTTCAATGTCTGTTTTGGCATGGTTTTTATGGCCTGATGCCCTTTCTAATACCAGCCATCCCACAGAGTGGATTGAGTGCTTTTTGCATAGCACCAGCACAGGTGAGGTCAGTTTTGGCATGGTTTTTACAGTTGGATGACCTTCCAAGCATCAACCACTTTACAGTGTGGACTGGATGCTTTTTATGTGGCACAAGCACTAGCACAGTCACCATGTAACTTGCAAGACAAAGATCCTTTGAGAGGGAAGGGATGAATTGGAGGAGGTGACTTTTGTGTCTGGTGATGAAAGGTTAGAGTGTGACAGGGTGACAGAAACAGATGTATTGCTGTAGAGGGGATACATGGTTACTTGGTCACAGAGAGAGAGAGAGAGAGAGAGAGAGAGAGAGAGAGAGAGAGAGAGAGAGAGAGAGAGAGAGAGAGAGAGAGAGAATTATCTTATTAAATAAATCTTATAATGATCAGCATCTTTTATTTCAGATATGGTTTGGCTTTCAACTCTTCTTTTATTGGTTGGAAAATTTGCAGCTTCAGCAGCATTTGCTATCATTTACAATTACACAACAGAACTCTTTCCCACTGTTATACGTAACACTATACTTGGTTTGAGTTCTTGCTTTGGAAGAATTGGTAGCATGGCAGCTCCTTACATTCTTGTTGCTGTAAGATAATTTTTTTATTGACTAAATAATTTATGGAATACATTAATTATAGTTTTTATTGGCATTCCTCCATCTTTCTCCTTTCAGTATAGAATCATTAGAGCATTTGAGAAAATGCCTTCCAGCACTTTATGTTCCGTGCTCAAATCTCATCAAAGTCAACTTTGTCTTTCATTCTTTTAAGGTTACAATAATAAAATATTTCTCAAATACTGGGTTCAATATAATCAATCAATCCCTCCCCCAACATTTTATGCCTTGTACCTATTTTAGAAATACTTTTGGTCCTTTATGCTGCCATGGCTAATTCAACTTTTCATCCTTCTAAGGTCATTAAAATAAAGTAGCAGACAAGTACAGAGATTGATTTAATCAACTTTACTCTCTCACTAAATGAATAACTTTGGGCCAGTGTTGAAAATCATTATCTTGATGGTATTCTAAAAATATTGTTGCATTGGTTCACTCCAAAACTATGGATGGAAATAAGACTCTGAATGATAAGAAACTGTGTTAATGGATGAATAACCCTTTTTTATGTCAACTCTTTTACTTTGAATGGAAAATGCAAAGTATTTTTCATCTAAGAAAATAATATGTTTTGACTCAAAATACAAAAGCATAGTTTTAATTCCTGATCTTTCAACAGTAATTTTATTGACTTCAGTACTCAAACACTTGTCTTAACCATTTGATCTTAATGTACAGAAATCTAAATAGAAACCTCATAACCAGAAAGATAAATGGACCATGACTGGGTATAAGTTAGAATTGTAATAGATATAATTATTATAATTATCTAAATGAATTTTCTATCCATTCTGACACATATCCACAGTGTTATCATCCAGTCCTTAGTGGGAAGTGTCACCTTGTTGTTGTTTCTGGGTGTTAAAGTATAACGCATATGTGAAAAACTGATATCCATTGTAGGAAATCAATAAACTTTGATTGATATTTAAATATTGACATGGTATCTGTAGAAGAATGATTGGAAAGGACATTCTTTGGGGAAGGATTTCATTAATTCATTGAGAGACAGAAATCCAGAATAATAATAAATACCTGTCTATTCACGAAATTGATTGAAAAATATTGGTTGATATCATGTAGAAATGAATTGCATTTGTGCTAAGCATTTTATTCATTAATTAGACAAAATTTAATCTAAATTTCCAAATTTATATTGACTGATTGGGATGTCACACCAGTGAATTTAAATTTGGAGCTGACATCAGGATTACAAAGAAGGCATTTCAAGATCACCTTGATGATATGCACACCAACCTTCTCATGAGGGCTCGAAGCATCTTTTGGCATGAGAACAAACCCAAAGAGAAGAGTTGATTACAGACACATTCCACCCATCTCTACCATTGTTGCTTAGAGCAGTGTAGGCTTTGTTGCTGTCAAGCTAAACACTAGGCTATATCAGATGTTATATTATGGTAACTTCCATAATCTAACAGAGCATAAAGACCATTCAACTACATTGAGGTTATTGACAGAAAAACACAACATGAAATTGAGGACCTAGTATAGAAAAAAATATTGAATGAACTTGACTAAAGAGAGAATATACCTTCAAAGAATGCATGGGTGAAAAACATAATTGCTAAATGAAAACAAGAGTAAACATTCAGTGAGACACTCATTTATGTTTTTCATCTAATTACAGGGAGGACAAATGAAGTCTAAATTTGGTGTTGGTTTGCCTGTTATCTTCTTTGGAATTTTTTCTATAATAGCTGGTCTATTATCTTTATTTCTTCCTGAGACTAAAGGTTGTAGTTTACCAGATACATTTGAAGAGGGAGAGAATATAGGACGGTAAGTTTTCTTTTCTCATTCTGTATACCATTCTTTCAGTTTTGTACTTATTTGACTTAAAATGAAATCATGTGGTAAAACACAAACAATTACATCATAGAAAAGTTGTTTTAACTATCATAGAACACTAAACAACTATTACATTCACTTTCTATTTTTTGTAATAGTACTGTTTATTATGAAGTATTAAAGATTTTGTCACTCTTCAGCTATCATGTGGCTAAGCATGATTCCACTACAGAAAATTGTGAAATGGTGTCAAGTGACCAAGTTGTAGAAGTGTGACAAAATTTTTTAACTCTTCATAATCAACAGAGCTATTAATAGACAAATAAAAAGCCAATATAACCAGTCATAGTGTATTTTTAAATAGCTAAACTAATTATTCCATGATGTTATTATGTCAATATTTAAACTTTAGATATTTGACAACCATGATGTGTTATCCCAAGTCTTACACATAAATAAATATATTTCAGCTTTGTTAGAGCACAATAGCAGTTACATAATATATATACATTAATAAATATGTATGCTATTTTAATTCATCATCATTATCATCATCAACACCAACAATATCACCCTCAAAGTTTTATATCTTTTTTCCATGCTTGCACGACTTAGATGGATCCACTCAAACACAGCATCTTGACATTAATTGCATTTCTTAGCAAAAATCAGTCATTCAAGATCAGTCTTCACCACTGCTACCCAACTTCCACTTCCACGGTTACGCTTCACATGGATAACTTAGCACTTCTTTACCCACTGCCTTCATCCATTACATGTCAGCACCAGTAGACATTACATGTTAATACCAGCAGCATCTCTCTTGCAAACTACTTCTGATTTCTTTTATATCCAATTTTTCTCAATACACTAACATTACACATCCAACAGAGCATATTCATTTTATTTCTCACCAGCTTTTGCACATCCTATTCATTCAATATCTATTTATCATCCAGTATTGCAATTTGTACACAAGCATCATACAACCTATTCTTCACCCAGAGAGAATTTATTCATTGCCACCAGAGATTATAACTTCCTAAACTTTTTCCTCAACAATTCATACTCTGGCTACTGTACTTTCAGGATACTCACTACCACTGCTGATTAAATCTTCTATGTATCAAAAAGACTATCAACAACTTCTGATAACTTTTGGAGTAACTGAAACAATTTACTTCATGGCTATTATTACAGTCTTTAATTTCAGTCTGTCTACCAGGAACCTCATATGTCTTTTGTGCAGCCATAGTTTACATTGAATACACAGTATACAAATCATGCCTGCTCCTATTTTTGCTTATTGAGTGTGGTCTTTTCCCTAACAGCTGTAAATCTTGTTTTCTTTTCTATTAATTAGAACTTTTGTCTGTAGCGAGGCACAAAGAAGCCAGCACCATTTTGAAACAGTGAGATCTCACCATATGCAAGACAAAAACGAGATCTCACTTGCAACCATTATTTAAGGAAAAGGCAACAACATTTTCCCTCTCATTTTTCTCATGCTGACGCCAAGAAGACACTTCAAAGCCAGGAGCTCACAACAGACTTTTGTTCTACAGTGATACCATGTGATTGTCTCCAGAGGTTATTGGACCTCATGTGTATAGGAAAGAAGGCTAACTACACACTGCTGTGAAAATGGTTGCTGAAAGCAAACCCCTTGTACGAAGCACTTGTTAATAAATGATTATTGAACTTACTCTGCCTGAGAACTTCAGCCTTCGCATTTCCAGCTCCTTGAATCAACAGAATAATTATAATGGAAGAAGATACCCCAAAAGTATCATAAAAACCTTCCTTCCATTAAATGTCTTTACTATGAACACTGAAAGGCCTCTTGATTGTAGGTTTTGCTTCCATATTTAGAATTTCTCTTCTAAATGTTAGGAAGATTTGGCCATACAAACTAAGTCACCAGCTAAAAGGAGTGACTAAAAATAGGTTATCTTAAAACTTCTACTATTGTCCGGAAGACTATAATAATCAGAAATGGCTTAGAACTGAGCCTTGATGGACACCAATTTTGATGAACACATTACTAATTTCCACCTTATTGATTGCATCTTTGTACATGTTTTGCACAGTTCCCACAATCCACTTGTCTACACTAGCTTTCTTAAGGGTCACCTGACTACAGGCTCTCCTGTCAAACATCATCTCCAAAATCAATACTAGGTGTAGTAACTTACTTTTGACTAAGAACTGTAATTGTTTCATTTAAAATGGGGAATCAGTAGTAACCTGTACTAGTAAAAAATCCAAACTGTGTCTCAATTATTCTAATTTTTTATTTTTTTCCCAGACAATTGTGCTAAAACTGATTAGGAACTAATAACTTTGTTCATCAGTTTCATATCTTTTTCATAGCTTCTTTCTAGAGTGTCTCCTTTTGGCCATATAACAGTTGATGATAATATACTGCTATGGCATTCAGTAGGCATGATGCCATTTTTGTTGTATTTGGTTGACTATGCGAGTAACTAGCTTGTGTCCTGCTGTGCAGGGTATTTTTTGCATCTCAGTGACAATAGGTGTTGAATGGGCAGCTTTCACTTTCTTCATATTCTTATTGACCGTTTCAATCATAAAACTGTTGACTTTAATGGCTAGTCTCTTGGCTGAATTTTACAAGAACAATATATAGAAAAGTCTATCAAACTTTCTCCATATTCAGCCTCCTTTTTTACTCAGTATCTATGAATGTAGGTGCATCACTTTCATATCAAACACACCATTCTCCAACAATATCTTGTTGCGCATTGACACGCAGCTTTTTTCAGTTCAGATTTATATATCACTGTCATTTACATGTTTCCCAACAATATCTTGTTGCACACACACATGCACGTGTGCACATGCACGTGTGCACATGCACGTGTGCACATGCACGCGTGTGTGCATACACACTCATTCTACTTTTAGAATTCAGGTTTATAAAATCAATTTTTGTTTTAGGAAAGTGAAACATAAAGTTAATGGTGAAGACAACCAAGGAATGGTTTCAGACTAAATGGTGAGTGAAACTCTCTTTGTACAGCGAAGTAGACTTTTAAATAAAACCTAACAGTTGTGAATATCTGCAGAAGAATCAGTATAGCTATTCAACAACATTTTTTATTATATTTATAAACAAATTTTTGCTTCGGAAACAAAACCTGTCATGGATGAAGTTTTCAATAATTACATTATAAAGTAACACAACTGCAACAAAATAAGAACAATAATGATTTCTTTTGACAAAAAAACAAGGCCAGTTGTGAATGGTGATGGATACTCTTCAACAGCTAAATGAACCTCATTGTATGACTGGTATTTATTTTGAATAACTAGGTCTTCCACACATACATGCAATGAGAAACCAAAACTGCTTGTTTCTTTTTCTTTTAAAGAAATTAACAATTGACTCAAAACTTAATTTAAAAATATAGGGAAAAGATGTAAAATCCAAAATGTATTTAAAAAGATTAAAATTTCAACGAAAATAAACAATGCAATCAAAAGTAAACAATGCTAAATTCATGGCTGGTCAGTAACGTATTTTTCTGCAATAAATGGATAATTTATCCTGATCACGCTATTTATTAGCATTATCACGCGTTTAAGAATAAAAAAAAAAATTATTTCTGTATCTTTCAATACATCTCAAAGCTTCTAAAACAAACTTTGTTTGTTTACTTTCATCGTAAGCTGAATTTAACAACTATCTGTATAGTTTTTCTTATTGTACTTTTTTTAACATAGAACTTTGGAATACACAAAACTAAGTTTAAAAAAATGAGCCAAGAAAATTAACTCAAATTGACCAATTACCTTAATTTGGTTAAAAGAGTTAAGGGTAATGTAATGAATGCCATATACCATAGAGTTGGACACCAGGGGAGAGCTGCAATTGCTGAACCTCTCTTGTCAACATTGCTAAGCAGAAAAAAATGGTGCCTAAATTATCAGAGTTGGTCAATGGCTCAATAAAACAATATCATCTTTTCTGATAAATCATCATTCACCCTTTTTCCCCTCTTTGGGGGGAATTTATGTCTGGAAAAAATCTGGAGCAGCTTTCAACCTTGACTGTTTTGCTCCTACTGTGAAACATAGAGATGTTTCTGTGTTGATCTGGGCAGCTATAATACAGAATTCCCTTGACCCTTTAGTAATTCAACATAACAGAGTTAACACCAAAGATTATCTGAATATTTTGGCTGATAATGTCCATCTTACAGTACAAATATTGTTCTTTGTTGGTAGCGCAATCTTCCAAAATGATAATACACCAATTCACACAATTAGTTATTCAAAATTGGTTTTGAAGACACAGAAGTAAAGTAGATCACTTGGATTATCCCCCACAAACACCAGTGACTTAACATTCCTCCTATAACTGTTTAGGACCTTTACAAGTCAATCCCTTGATATTTTAAAGCTGTGATTAATACCAAAAGTTGACCAGCTTTGTATTAAACAAAAAACTTCTTCCATTTAGTAAGGTATTTCAAGTATATTGTCTGACCCTTGAATGTAGATGTCTATGTATGTATGCATGTACATAATTATTAATGCAAATTGGTGGTGGGAGACTACATTATATACACAAGCAGAAATATTGCCCTCTGGTGGTTTTTTTGTTAGTATACATCATGTTTGCTTGTACAAAACTGCTTTAATGTGTATATCTGCCAATATGTGTGTGTGTGTGTGTGTGTGTGTGTGTGTGTGTGTGTGCGTGTATGCATATATTGTCTTATTTTTGCATATATAAGATTTGAGGAAAATGTAGAAACATCATCATCATCATCATCATCATCATCGTTTAACGTCCGCTTTCCATGCTAGCATGGGTTGGACGATTTGACTGAGGACTGGTGCAACAGGATGGCTACACCAGGCTCCAATCTAATTTGGCAGAGTTTCTACAGCTAGATGCCCTTCCTAACGCCAACCACTCAGAGAGTGTAGTGGGTGCTTTTACGTGTCACCCGCACGAAAACGGCCACGCTCGAAATGGTGTCTTTTATGTGCCACCCGCACAAGAGCCAGTCCAGGGGCACTGGCAACGATCTCGCTCGAAAACCCTACAAGGCCAGTCAGGCGGTACTGGCAACGGTCACGCTCAGGATGGTACATCTTATGTGCCACCCGCACAAGAGCCAGTCCAGGGGCTCTGGCAACGATCTCACTTGGCTTGCCGGGTCTTCTCACGCACAGCACATTTCCAAAGGTCTCGGTCAGTAGTCATCGCCTCGGTGAGGCCCAATGTTCGAAGGTCTTGCCTCACCACCTCAGCTCAGGTCTTCCTGGGCCTACCTCTTCCACGGGTTCCCTCAACTGTTAGGGAGTGGCACTTTTTCACGCAGCTATCCTCATTCATTCTCACCACATGTCCAAACCAGCGCAATCGTCTCTCTTGCACACCACTACTGATGCTTCTTATGTTCAGCTTTTCTCTCAAGATACTTACACTCTGACGGGTATGCACATTTACATTACACATCCAGCGGAGCATACTGGCTTCATTCCTTGCGAGCTTACGCATGTCCTCAGCAGTCACAGCCCATGTTTCACTGCCATGTAGCATGGCTGTTCGTACACATGCGTCATACAGTCTGCCTTTTACTCTGAGTGAGAGTCCCTTTGTCGCCAGCAGAGGTAAGGGCTCTCTAAACTTGGCCCAGGCTATTCTTATTCTAGCAGTTACACTTTCAGCGCACCCACCCCCACTACTAACTTGGTCACCCAGATAGTGGAAGCTATCGACTACCTCTAGTTTTTCTCCCTGGAATGAGATAGAAGTTGTTTCCTGTTTGTTTACAGTGTTTATTGCACCTGAACATCTGCCACATACAAAAACTAACTTTGTAGTTAATCTGCCTTTGATATTGCTGCACCTCTTATGTGTCCATAGCTTGCACCGGGTACATCTTATAGAGTTACTACCTACTCCTTTACTGCATACTGAGCAAGGCCATCTACCTGAAGGGGTTTGTGTTTTATCTACCTTCCTACTTATTAGGATTTTGGTTTTAGCTAGGTTGACTCTAAGGCCCTTCGATTCTAGTCCTTGCTTCCACACCTTAAACTTCTCCTCTAGTTCTGATAGTGACTGCGCAATTAGTGCAAGGTCATCAGCATAGAGGAGCTCCCAGGGGCAACCTGTCTTGAATTCCTCTGTGATCGCCTGGAGGACTATGATAAATAGGAGGGGGCTGAGGACGGAACCTTGGTGGACCCCTACCTCTACCTCTTTCTCTAAGGGTAGAGAAAGAGAAAAACTAATAGGAAAAGAAGGGATAAACAAAGAAATAATGGAAAGAGAGGGATATTCAAATGAAGTGTGTACGAGGAGACAAAAACAGATGAGAGTAAGACATCAAAAAACAATGACTATCTCAAAGTGAATTACAATTAGTTATCTGGTTGAAACATATAGTTGTGATCTTCAATAATAATAGAATTTCGAGTCACATTTTGATAAAAATATCAAAACTGGAATTTTAAAGAATTTTTTAGACAATGTAAACTTTAGTAATCGCTTTCATTCAATAAAAGTTGCATACTCATAACTAATTAACAAGCAGCTTTCTCTGTTACAGCATACATGATGTTTGGGCTAAATTAATTTGCATAAAAGGGAAAGAAAACACAATATCTTAAAGATAAGGTTGTTGGCCGTATAAATTCAACATATCACGGCAGAATAATTACTGTGTCAGTAGTTATGGTGAATGTATTTTGTTGAAGTTTATTCAGTTGTAGTCTTGCATGTTTTTATGAATATGTTTTCTTCGTTTATTTGTGTTTGGTCTGTGATATTGACAGAGAAAAGAAAAAGTGAGAAGACTTCGGGGACAATCATGACTTTTTTTTGCATGACACATAGCTTTCTTTCTTTCTTTCTATATATATATATATATATATATATATATATATATATATATATATATATATATATATGCATGTATATATATATATATATATATATATAATTGTGAAGGGAACATGTTGAAGGGGTAGATTCAGAAAGATGTGGGACAAAGATGAAGTAGTGAGAAAGGACCCACAGACATTGAGACTCACAAAGGAGATAACAGGGGACTGTGACTCCTGGCAGTTTGCTGTACTTGAGAAGATATGTCAAGCTAAGTAAAATTGTGGTTGTCCTTGCATTCAGGTATGCACCCTGCATTCCTCTCCAACTGAGTATTCCTAATCTTATGGGCTCATGGGTGCTGGTGTCATGTAAAAAGGCACCTGTACTAGTTCCACATAAAAGCACTCATGCTCTTGCTATGTAAAAGCATCCAGTACACTCTGTAAAGTGGTTAGCATTAGGAAGAGCATCCAGCCATGGAAACCATGCCAAAAAGAAATGGAATTTGGGCAGCTTCTATCAAACCATCCACCTGTGCGAGCATAGAAAACAAGTGTTAAATGCTACTACTGGTGTGTGTGTGTGTGTGTGCGTGTGCGTGTGTGTGTGTGTAGTGTATTTTGGGTAAAAACTGTGTAATGCATGTTTAAGAGCTCCTATGCTGTTGTGTGGCTGCCACATCTTATTATACCTTAGAAACTCAGAATTACAACAAATGCTCATTTTCTTTGATTTTGAATACTTTATGTTATGATAAGTGTTCTTCTTTGCATATGTCTTGTTGAGAAAAGTATTGGGTTGTCCGGAAAGTTCATGCTGATTTATAGTAGCTTACCTTTCGACTTATTTTAGAACATGTTGAGTCCATAAAATAGGATTTGACTACACCTCCATTTAGAGCACAGTTTAAGCTATCTTTTTGTGGAAAAAGGTTTATGTTCCTATAACCTGTGTTAATTCTGTAACCCTTTAAAATGGAAGATAAGAAAGTTCATTTTTGGCACTTGATGCTTTTCTTTTTCCATAAAAGGAAAAATGCCTCACAAGCAACCAAAGAAATATGTGCAGTTTACGGTGATGTTTCTTTATCCGAAAGAACTGTACAGAAGTGGTTCGCAAGGTTCCAAGCTGGAGATTAGCCTTATTGATAAAGAGCAATCAGGCAGACCATCCACTACAGATGATGACCCAATAAAGTCATTAATTGAGAATAACCCACATTGCACAACCCGAGAATTGGCAGAAAGCCTCAACCTATCAAAATCCGTTGTTCATGAGCACCTGGGTACACAAATCGCTGTGATGTTTGGGTACCACATGAGTTGAGTGAGAAGAACCTTTTGGATCACATTTCCATCTGTGATTCGCTTTATAAACGGAATGAAAACATACCTTTCTTAAAGCAAATTGCGATAGGTGATGAGAAATGGATTATCTACCGAAATGTTCAGAGAAAGCGATCCTGGAGTAAGCAAAATGAGCCACCCTTAGCCACCCTAAAAGCAGGTCTTCACCCTAAAAAAAGTCTTGCTTTGTGTCTGGTGGGATCGGAAAGGAATTCTGTACTATGAGCTTCTTCCAAGTAACCAGACAATTAATTCTGATAAATACTGCACACAACTGGACGAGTTAAAAGCAGCAATTCAAGAAAAATGTCCAGAATTGGCCAACAGGAAGGGTGTTATTTCCCAACATGATAATGCAAGACTGCACGTTTCTTTGGGAACCAGACAAAAATTGCTGTAGCTTGGCTGGGATGTGTTACCCCACCCTCCATATTCACCAGATATTGCCCCTTCGGATTTTCCACTTATTCAAATCTCTGCAGAATAGTCTTAATGGTAAAAATTTCAATTCCCTGGATGAAGTAATAAGATACCTTGATGAATTCTTTGCCATGAAACCACCTCAATTCTGGGAAGAGGGTATTTTCAAGTTACAGGAAAGATGGAGACGCATTGTGCAACAAAATGGTTTTTATTTGGTTGATTAAAAATGTAATGGCAAGTATTTATTGACCTTTTTCTTTCTTTTAAAAATCAGCACAAACTTTCCGGACAACCCAATATATATTTCTTTGATTTTGCATTTTCTCTTTCATTGGGGAGCATTTCTTATAAATGTGAGTTTCTTTAAAAAGATTGAAAAGGCTAGAAAGTGATTCATGAAGCCTTTAACAATGAATACATGTACCTATACAAAAATAAAAAAATACATAGAAAAGACATGGGCATGATAGCGTGCTTAAAACATAAACAATGGATCAAAACACATGATTAAGATAACAATGATCATGAGAAAACATCAAAACAGCTATTGTGCTAATTTGATTGCTCGAAGTGTTAAATAAATTGCTCTGAAACAAATTTGAATGCTTGAAAAGACACTTCCTCGCATTCTGACTAATTTGAATGATCTTGACGGACATTTTAATTTGAATGATGTGAATACTAAATTCTTTGACTGAAGTGTGAAATTGAATGACTAGAAAATGAATTTGAATGACTAGCTTCATGGCAATAATTTTTTTCGTGGATTTGAATGACCCAGTTATCAAATTGAATGACACATACGAAAATGACTGCAAAAACTTACATCAAAGGTTGCTAACCTCCATCCTGATGTTACATTATATATATAAATATATCTAAATACATACACAAACATGCATGTACACACACACATGGCTTCATAGAATCCTGTGGCAATCACAGAAAGGACCTGACTATCATACCAAATAGTAATCCAGTACAGAGGAGTGTAATGTAGAGTCCTTTGTAGCTAAAACCTAGTAGATCCAATCTATGAAATTATTTCATGTGGAGTATATACATCATAAAAAGTCAGGCAATATGAGAGGTGAATATGTTTATTTAACCATTTGATATCCATGGGATAAAGCTGTATGGCAGCTTTCATCGTGTAATAAAAAATTTCAGTATATAATTTCAATGTAAAATAATTTATTATACATTGAAATTATTATTATATCATGAAGGCTTATGGATATCAAGTGGATAGATGAATATATTCACCTCTTATACCTCCTGACGTTTTTGATACACACATACATATATAATTGAAAACCAAAAGGAGAGTGGAGGTTTATTCACTTTTTTATTAAAAAGTTTTCTACAGCATATATAACAATGACCAACATATGTTTCTACTGTAACAACTGCACATTGCTCTGTATGCAATTATCCATCCTAGTCACTGCAATTTCATCAAGGGTCCATCACTTAAGATATTTTCAAAGTGAACTAATTCAAGCAAGCTTCCTGTGTTGGTATTCAGTTGAAGGTGATAGTGTCACTTTTTAAATCAAATTGAATTCTGGTCTTATAATCACCTCTACTGGTATTACAGTTGAATCATGGTTTTAAAATGTTTATTTATATTGCAATTGTAGCAGTTTTCTTTACATTTTGCTGTATGGAGTACATTTCTATTCAGAGGTATTTCACTTATTCTGGGTTTATACCCTTAAGTTAATATTATTGTTATTATTATTATAATTATATTTATTAGTATTATTTGCATAAATATCATTTATTAACACAATCATTATTTTAACTAGTATAATTACTATAGATGGTAAGTTATGTTTATTGAAATTGTTTAAACATATATTTTGTTCAGTGTGGACATCTCATAGCCTGTTCCTGCCTACTGTTTATAAAGAGTAAATTTAAAAGTGAATTTTTGGTACTTATTTTCCACACAAAGGTCACATCTATTATCACCTATTCTATAAGATTTTGCCTTACTAATTATTTCCCAAGCAATGGAAAACATTTTAATGTCCAAATTAGCCTACTAATATGACTCTCCTCAGACAGAATAATATATACATATATATCATCATCATCGTTCAACGTCCGCTTTCCATGCTAGCATGGGTTGGATGATTTGACTGAGGACTGGTGAAACCAGATGGCTACACCAGGCTCCAATCTGATCTAGCAATGTTTCTACAGCTGGATGCCTTTCCTAATGCCAACCACTTTGAGAGTGTAGTGGGTGCTTTTTACGTGCTACCGGCATGGGAGCCAGTCAGGTAGCACTGGCATCAGTCACATTTGGATGGTGCTTTTTACGTGTCATGGGCACAGGATCCAGACAGGGCCGGGGGGGGGGGGGGTATCGACCAGATTTGATGGTGCTTTTTATGTGCCACTGTCACAGGGAGCTAGTCAGGCAGCTCTGGCAGCAACCCACACATGAATGAATGGTGCTTGTTGCATGTCACCAGCACTGGTAATGGCCACAACTACACGAAGGTCATGCTTCACCACCTCATCTCATGTTTTCCTGGGTCTCCCTCTTCCTTGGGTTCCTTCCACTGTTAAAGAGTGACACTTCTTCACACAGCTCTCCTCATCCATACGTAGCACATGACCAAACCAGCGCAGTCATCTCTCTTGCACACCACATCTGATGTTTCTTATGTCCAACAGTTCTCTCAGGGTGCTTACACTCTGTCATGTGTGCACACTAACATTATACATCCAGTGGATCATACTATCTTCATTTCTTTTGAGTCTGCACATGTCCTCAACAGTCATGGCCCATGTTTCACTCATGCATCGTACAATCTACCTTTCACTCTGAGCGAGAGGCCCGTTGTTGCCAGCAGAGGTAGGAGCTTTCTGAACTTTGCCCAGGCTATTCTTATTCTAGTGGCAATGCTCTCTAAACATTCACCCCCACTACAGACTTGGTCACCTAGGTTGCAGAAGCTATCAACTACTTCTAGTTTCTTCCCCTGGCATGTGATGGAATCAGTTTTCTGAGCATCTGCAGTGTTTATTGCCCCTGTGCCACACACAAAAGCTATCTTCCCGGTTAACCTTCCTTTGATTTTGCTGCACCTCTTATGTGTCCATAGTTTACACTGGGTACATCTTATGAAGTTTCTACCTATATATATAGGTGTGTTGATGCAAACAGCAAAAATATCTATATTTTTATTAATGTTTAGCAGAAGTAACAGAGTGACTCAAGGTCCGAGAGTTTTGTTTGATAGTGCTAACACACGAAACTCTCAGACCCTGAGTCACTCTGTTACTTCCGCTATCTATCTATCTTTCTATCTATCTATATACATGTATGTATAATTGTGTGTATGTGTGTGTGCGTATGAATATATGTATATATGTTTAAGTATAGGTATATGACTATGTATGCCTTTATGGCTGTATAAATGGATGTTTATCTGTATATATGTGTATGTTTACACATATATATCACAGACACATGTATATGCATAATACAGGACTGGACATCTATATATTGTATATATCTGTGTGAGCATGCATATGTTTCAGTATGTATAGAAGTATTTTCTGAGTGTGTGTGTGTGTGTGTATACAACAAATTAACTCCAGTACATATGAACACAAATATACAGACTAAAATTGCTGCTGATGCTGCTGGTGGTGTTGTCACTGCTGGAGTTGGGGCTGCTGCTGTTGGTGCTGGTGTTGGTGTTGGTGCCAGTCATATTCTCGTCCCTGTGCATGTTGCCTGTGGTGCAGTCATTGTGTTGCTGCTGCTGATGCTGGTATTGCTGCTGTTGTTGTTGATGGAGTCGGGGCTACTATTGTTGTCGCTGGTGATAGTGGAGGATGTAGTGGTGGTGATGGTAGTGCTATCGCCACTGTCAGTTCTGCTGCTGTTGCTATTATAGCCAGTGATAGAACTGGATCTGTTGCCTCTGCTACTACTACTATAGTAGCCAATAGGCCTGGCATCATGGATGTCGGAGAAGCTATTGGTAAGGCTGGTGGTGGTGATGTTGCAGCTGTTGGGGATGCTGTGATCCATTGTGGCAATGGTAGCTGTGTTACTGGCTCTGTTGGTAACACAGTAACACAGCCACCATCGCCACCACCACCACAATCACTGGTATTATAACCGCCTTGAGATGCCACATTATTTCAATTTCTATGAGCAAATCTTTATATTTTCTGAGCTTGTCAAATTCTTTTGTTGAGATAATATGATTACAAGGAATACTCATATCAATTAATAAGTAAACTTTATTGTTTTGGGCTTTCACAATATCCAGTTCATTAGCTTTGATGGTTCAGTATGTATGTACTGGAAAGTCTCAAGCAATTATTACATTTTCTCTCTCAATTACAACCTCAGGGTGGGGATTATATCACACAAGGACAGTTTTGAAAACAACAAAAAAATAATTAATGCTGTTTAATGAGAACTTCTAATATGAGCACAATTTGGGGAATAGTTTTACTCATTTGATTAACCTCAGTACCCAGTGAGTGCAGAGGGAGTAAAGGCAAAGTCAGTTTTAGTATACTTGTTAATAATAGTAATAATAATCTTTTCTGCTGAAGGTACAAGACCTGAAATTTTGGGAGAGGGGACTAGTCAATTACATCAACCCTAGTGCTTCACTGGCACTTATTTTATCGACCCAGAAAAGATGAAAGGCAAAGTCAACCTCAGCAGAATTTGAACCCAGAACATAAGGACAAACAAAATGCTATGAAGCATTTTGGCTGGTGTGTTAATGATTCTGCCAGCTCGCTACCTAATAATAATGATGATGATGATGATGATGATGATGATGATGATGATAATGATAATGATGATAATAATAATAATAATAATAATAATAATAATAATAATAATAATAGGCAAAGGAATATCTAAGTGAATTCCAATTGCAACAAATTCAAGAATTAGACGAACTAGAAACACCTGCAGAAAAAGCTAAGCGCTTGAAAACCCGTGCTAAAATTGCTGCCTTAGCTATTATGACTGAAAAATGGCATGGAAAACCTCTCAATGGCAAATACCCAAAGAGAGCGAATAATGCAGATATTGACAAAGCCCTTACCCACCAATGGTTAATGGCCTCTGGATTGAAATCAGAAACAGAGGGGTTTATCATAGCAGCCCAAGATCAATGCCTACCTACAAAGAACTACCAGGCCAACATATTAAAGAACGGCAGCTCCCCATTATGTCGTATATGCCAACAACAAAATGAGACCATCGATCATGTTGTCTCCATGTGCAGTCTGCTTGCGCCTACAGAGTATCTCAACAGGCATGATAGAGCTGCACAATATATTCACTGGGTAATATGCAAAAACCTGGACTTGCCCCATGATAAAAACTGGTGGGAACACAAACCACCCCCAGTACTTGAAAATGATCACATTGCACTCCTCTGGAACTTCACCATTCAAACTGACAGAAAGATAGACGCAAATAGGCCAGACATCATACTGAAAGACTTCAGACAAAAATCATGCCTCCTCATTGATATGACTGTCCCAATCGATATAAACGTATCTGTCAAGACCTACCAAAAACTGAGCAAATATAAAGATCTTGAAATAGAAATTAGCAAAATGTGGAATCTGAAGACGAAAACAATACCTATTGTCATAGGTGCCCTGGGAATGACAGCGAAACGGGCTGATTACTACCTAGATCAGATTCCAGGAAACCCCAAAATGGCTGAAGTTCAAAAGATAGTGCTCATGGGAACTGCCCATATCCTACGTAAAATACTGTCTATGTGATCTCAAATTTTAAAGCAAACACATAATTTTCTTATGGTTTCTTAAACATTCACTTGAACAAAACTGTACAAATCCAAATATATGGTACCTTAGGCATAACACCTACATGAACTTCTAACTTGTTGTCTCTTGAGGTCTCTGGGTGAGACTTGGATCCAACTTGTACAAATGCAAAACAAAAGTCAAACATAAAATAATAATAATAATAATAATAATAATAATAATAATAACAACAACAACAATGATTTCAAATTGTTGCCACAAGGGCAGCTTGGGAGAGGGGATTAAGTTGATTACATCGACCCCAGTATGTAACTGGTACTTATTTAATTGACCCCAGAAGAATGAAAGGCAAAGTTGACCTTGGTAAAATTTGAACTCAGAACTTAAGGATGGATGAAATGCCATGAAGCATTTTTCCCAGTGTGCTAACGATTCTGCCAGCTCACCTGATAATAATGATGATGATGATGATGATGATTTCATTTATTTGCCTTGGAAGTGTTAACATGTATGCGTTTTGTCTTGGAGTAAAAGATGGGCTATAGCAAATATTCTGCTCAATAAAGCAAGTTTGCTTGACCTTAGCTAGTTAAGCATGTCCTTTGGTAGCTAATGATATCTGTATCTCTGATCATGAGCAGGAGTAGTGGGGGAGCATCATAGCTCTATGTTGAGAGGGGTTCTTTGTAGTTTGAATAATTCATCCCTGGAAACATTGGTGTTTCATTTTCATCCTTTCGTTAAATAACCCTTATTCAGGGACCTTTTGAACAGGGTGGGCTACTCAGCCTGAAGAAAATTCTAACTGGGTCCCACCTGCAAGGTCATGTGCTGTTTATCTTGTTATGAGGTAGGTCACCATGTTGCATACATATGGTTGTGATGCATGAGCTTGGTGTACCCTTGTCAGAATGGGTATGTTGGGCTTTGTATATTTGCACTCCAGTGTCACTTTCATGGTGTGTGTTGTTCTCTCACTCAATAATAATAATAATGATAACGATAATGATAATAGTAATAATTGTTGTTATTATTATTCAGTGGGAGAGTAGTGCATGGATGCTTTTATGAGGTATCAGCATGGATGCTTTTACATGGGACTGGCAAGAGTGCATTTACATGAGATCAGTACAAAGCTTTTATTTGGCACCAGCACCCACAAGCCCACAAGACTAAGACAGGGATGTCAGAGACATGCCTGTGTGTATGTGTGGCCACGATTTTACTTAGCTTGACATATCTTCTCATTTACTTAGCTTGACATATCTTCTCAAGCACATCAAACCACCAGAAGTCTCAATCCCTTGTTATCTCTTCAGTGAGGTCCAATGTCTGAAGATCCTTTCTCAGCACTTCATCCTATGTCTTTCTGGGTCTATCCCTTCCACACATTCCCTCTACAACTGGAAAATGGCACTTCTTGGTGCAGCTTTCCTCATTCCATATGTATCACATGGCCATAAGAACACAGTCTTATCTCTTGCACACTACATCTCATGCGTTGTATAGCCAATTTTTCTCTCATATCACTTACATTGTCGTACATTACCCATCCAGTGGAGCATGCTGCTTCATTCCTTTCAAGCTTTCACATGTCCTCAGTAGTCACAGCACATGTCTCACAACCAAGTAGCAAAGCTGTTCATACACAGGCATCATACAATCTGCGTTTCACTCTGAGGGAGAGGGCCTTTGTTACTACCAAAAGTAGAAGCACTCTGAAATTTGCCCAGCCCATTCTTATTCTTACAGAACCACCTCCTATTCTTTCAAAACCACCTCCTCCACTGTTAACTTGGTTGTCTAAGTAACAGAAACTATCTATTACTTCTAAGGATACCCGCTGAACATTTGAGGGAGTCTGTTTTCTGTACATTCATAGTATTTAATGTACCTGCACATCTGCCACATGCAAAAACTACTTTTTCTGTTAACCTTCTTGGGATACTGATATACCTCTTATGTGTCCATAGTGTGCACTGGGTACATT